>NC_052357.1:66293974-66605313 GCF_009727055.1 Benincasa hispida | reverse complement strand
CTCTCGCTCTCAAGATCTTGCTCTCGTTCTCAGGATCTCACTTTCTCTCAAAATCTCACTCTCTCTCAAAATCTCGCTCTCTCTTACTCTTCCCTCTTTTGTTCTCTCCCAATACAAAATTATTTATAACATATTAAATAATTATGAGTGTTATGAGGAAGGTCTTTCGTTCTCTCCATATCAAATCACTTGAGATGAAAAAACTACCCTTCATAAAGTTTCCAAAAAAAAAAAATCAGACCAAAAAAGAAAAAAACTGGAAACTCCCAAGTTAAGAAGCTTCGTGCCAGATATGCACCAATGAATGGGTTAGAAAGAATAACATATCAAGCTGAAAACTCCCAAGTTAAAAAGAAAAAAACTGGAAACTCTCGCTCTCTCTCAAAATCTCGCTCTCTCAGATCTTGCTTTCTCTCAATATCTCGCTCTCTCTTTTGCTCTTCCCTCTTTCGTTCTCTCCCAATACAAAATTATTTTTAACACATCAAATAATTATGAGTGTTATGAGGAAGGTCTCCGAAATAAGGAAGGTCTTTCGTTCTTTCCACATCAAATAATTATGAGGAAGGTCTCCGGAATGATAATTAAACAGACTCAATAATAATGTTAGGGCAAGGTCGAGGGTTCAAAGTTCGACGTACAAAAAAATACGAAAGGGAAAGGTCAAGGGTTCAAAATTCGACCTATGTAAGTCGAATTTTCAACCCTCGACTTATTTAAAAAAAAATAAAAAACAATAATATTTTTACAAATAGTTTGAAAACAACAATATTTTTCTAAATAGTTTCTAAAAGGACAATATCCTTTTAATTTTCCCTTTGTCAAAGTTTTTTTTTTCCGAGGGATTATTAGGACCATTTTTTCGAATTTCCCGTCACTCTTATAATTTGCATGATTCGATTTAATTTTATCCTATTTTTGACTTTTTCTTATCTGGTACGCGTTTTTTCTTTTGTTATTTTTTCATTTTGTAGACATTTTCTTTTAAGTGCTTAATTTGTGAAATATCAATTAAAAAAATTTACAAAGATATGATAATAAATAACCTGGCATTACCAAATCTAAAAATTTAAAACAAAGAATTTTTATTCTTTTCTTTCAACATAAAATGTGAAATCGAAAAATACAATAGAAATGGATGAATGATGAAAAATTGAAATTATAAAAGAAATAATAGGCTACGACAAGACAAGCATTAAAAAGAATGAATTAATTGATTGGGAATTATTGACTTAATTTGTACTCTTCGACACCTGGCAACAAGTAGATGATAGAGCGGCGCAGCATTACGCGTTATCCTGCTGTCTCTCACTCAATAAATAACCCCTTTACTCTCCCTTCTTCCCACCACATCACTTCAAATTTCACAATGCCTTCTTCCATTTCCTTCTTTCTTTTCTTCTTCTTACTCTCTTCTTCATTTCACTTCATCTCCGCCGCTAGAAACCCATCTTTCCTCTTCCGTTACCACAACGGCCCTCTTCTCAGCGGCGACATATCCCTCAATCTCATTTGGTATGGCAATTTCAAGGCTTCCCAGAAAGCCATTGTCATCGATTTCCTCTCTTCCCTTTCTTCTTCCAAACCCATTTCTCCAAGTCCCTCTGTTTCCACTTGGTGGAACACCATTCACAATTATTATACCAATTCCAATTCCAATTCCAAACCCCCCTCTTTCTCATTAGCCTCCCAAATTCAACTCCCCGATTACTCCCTTGGCAAATCTCTTACCAATTCCCACATTCTCGCTCTCGCTTCCAAGGGTGGCCAGACCAATGCAATCAATCTCGTCTTCACCGCCCCCGATGTCACCGTTGACGGATTCTGTTTCAACAAATGCGGCTCCCACGGATCCTCTCTTGGAGCTCCCATCAACGGAAAGCCCCACAGATTTGCTTACATTTGGGTCGGTAATTCCCAAACCCAATGTCCTGGTTACTGCGCTTGGCCCTTCCACCAGCCCTTGTACGGTCCCCAGACTCCGCCGCTGGTCGCACCCAATAACGACGTTGGGATGGACGGTCTTGTCATTAACCTCGCCGCTCTTCTCGCCGGAACTGTTACCAATCCCTTTGGGAATGGGTTCTATCAGGGCCCTAAGGAGGCTCCCCTGGAGGCGGCGTCGGCTTGCACCGGAATCTTTGCCAAGGGCTCTTACCCTGGCTTTCCTGGGGAGCTTCTTGTCGATTCCGACACCGGAGGGAGTTACAATGCCAATGGTCGGAATGGACGGAAATATCTGCTTCCGGCGCTGTTTGATCCCAACACTTCCGCTTGTTCTACCCTCGTTTAATGCGAAAACGATGGCGTATAGAAATGATCGGGTTTTGAAGATTAATAGGATTCATTCATTTATTCGTTCTATGGGGTGTTTTTTTTTTTTTTTTGGTATATTTGATTAATACAGATACATTATTATTATTATTATTATTATTTGTAACCACAATTTTGTGAATCATTTTTAAATAAAAACTAGTATTCAAATTCAAATCTCAAGTTCTTATTTCAATATTGATTGGTAGTGGTCAAAATGGTATTGACATGATCTATGTTTCTAATGACCAGAGATTGAATCTCGCACAGTAATTGTTCTTAAAAAAAAAATCTAGCATGAAGGATGTTGATTCCCACCAATAATTTAGTTGCTTACAATATTGTTCCTAATATTAAAAGAGTGGTTAAATTTTTTTAATTCAACTTTTTATATGAGAATATAAAATTTCAAAATACCTATTCTTGATAATCTTCAGATTTGTGGATTCAAAAACAAAATAAACTGAAGAATAGCAGTTCGATAGAGAGCTATTATATTCGAATGAGGGAGAACAATATGATTTCATGATTTGTGCTTCTATCAAGTTGGAATATTTTGGAGAAAATTTAAAATTTATATTTAAAAAATGTATGAGAAGATTAATGGAATAAAAGTAGACAAATTTTATACGGATATTAAGTTGAATTACAAATTTTGTTGAAAAACTTTAAAATCTATTTGATCTTAATCTTTTGAAATTATAAATTATGATTCTTGAAGTTTTAAATATTATTTTTTTTTTAAATTCACGAATCTATCTTACATGAAATTAAATATTTAGGATTCTATTTGACATAACATCTAAATTAATATCTGTTGGTATAGGAAACTCACAAGTGAGCTTAGATGCTCTTCTAGAGCATACTCATCTGATCTAGCCTCGTCAATGGAGTTGATCTTTGTGAAAGTATTCACACCGATGTGGTGCCAAGTCGAGTACACTCTAATGCTTAAGTTAGTACATAAAACATTCAGGACAAAAAGAGTTTTAGAGGTTTTCACTTGGAGTTTTCTTACTTATCTCTGGTGAAGTTGTCGAAATAGGGCTATTTTTAAGGTCCTTCCTTTGATACCTGTTTGGAGTTACGTATAACGCCAATGGTGTATCAGGATTTTGATTGTGACTCTCAAGATTTTAGAACACAGTAATGAGCTCAGGTCAATTATTTCTCTTTCAATGTAATCCTTTGAGTGTGACTAGTTGGCCAAGAATTCGATGATCTGTCTTTTTCATTTGATGTATGGTTCCTAAGCCACATCCTAGTTTCCCTTAGGCTTGAGCCTATCTGCAGGTTTTGGGTCTTACCTGATACAACCCTTAATAACATTTAATATATTAATTAATTTTTTTAAAAATAATTTATCTAAAATTTATTAGATAAAACAGAAACTTTAGAGGTTTATTATATATAAATGAGTGAGTTTAAGAACCTATTGTACATATTTAAAATATTTAAGATTAAATAAACACAAACATGACTAAACTTGTAAATCTGTATTCAATGGTTATGAAATGATATAATTACATAGGATAATTGCATGAATAGCAAAAAAGAATATAAAATTTGCAGACGTGTATCATACTTTTTACTTTGGTAGATTTAGCCAAATGTGGCTCGCCCAAGCACTAAAAAAATGTAAAAAATCTATACATTGATATACTCAATATCAAGTATATTTCTTAAGGGGGTATTTGACAACTGAGGAGAGTTGAGTTTAGTTGGTATTTTTTACCAACCAAATGTTTGACAACCAACTTTAAATGTTGGTGGGGTTGAGTTGATTATTTTACTAACTCACCTCAACTCTTCCCCATTCTCTCTCATTTCAATGTTTTTAATAATTCCACCCCCTCGGTTTTCGTTGGCGATTACGGCTACCACACTCCGACAACATACTTCGGTGACCACCTTCGGGTGGCTAACTCCGACAACCAACTCCAATCTCCGACAACCACCTCTAGGGACACTCTGGCAACCAATTCTGACAACCGCCTTGGTAAAAAGAAAATTATGACTTCCTAGTTCGCATAATTAACTTCAACGAAGAACTTCGGACTCTACCAACCACCTCTGACGACAACTCTAGCAACTAACTCCAACGACTACCTTCGCACAAGAAATTTCGGCGACGTACTTTGCCTACCACCTTCTTGTGCCCAACATCCACGACCACTGATAAAAAAAAAAAAGGTAGGTTTAGTTACCCACCATTTTATCACTCTTACTCTCACCCATTTTCCATGCGTTTTCATTACTCTCACAACTCCCTCAATTACTTTGTCGTTTCTTTCTCTCATGCTCTCTTCACATTTGCTCCCTTTCTCTCATCTTCTCTCTTCTTTCGTCGTCTAGTTCGTCTATCTTATTTTCTCTTTTCTTTCTCTATTTGACTCGCATGAGTTTTTTTATTTTCCCTTTTCTTTCTCAACTCATCCTTTCTCTTTTTTTATTTTCTTTCCGTGGCTATTATTTTGGATCTAATTATTCTTCTTCTATTTCATTTTTTCTTAGATCTAAAAAATATTGTATACGACATCCTATTATTGTTCACTAAATAAAAGTTCAACGGTATGTTTTTAAACAACCTATCCCTTGATGTTTTCAAATATTACATACTTCTAATGAAATAATGAAATTTGAAATTATGACTCAAGTTTTTTATTTTTTATTTTTTTAAAGATAGTTTGTACACTGATGCAACATAATAGTAGAAAAAATAGGCATCAATATTTCTAAAATCAATTCACCAGTTTTAGAAAAAGGTAAATCCATATTCCACAAAATTGGCCAAAAAAGACTATCTAATAGTTGCTTTTGTGATTTAAATTGTAAGATTAACATTTAAGTGTCATTCCTTCTATCTAAAACAATGTCGATAATTTCATTTGATGGTACTGACCCTTTCAGTCCTTTTTAATTTTTATGGTAATTAGTGATTAGGTTGGATTTTTTAATGGAATAATTACTTCTATTTGAGTGTTTAAAATTGAATTCAAAATTTTGTGTTCTGTATATGAATACATTATAGAGAATTTCTTATGTTTTGAGAATGGAAAAGAATTGGAAATTTTTTTGTTTTTTTCTTAGAAAAGTTAGAAAAATATGTGTATAGTTGAAAATTAAAATCAACAATAGCAAAAAAAAAAAAAAAAAAAAATCAATTTCATTGACAAAAACAGCACAAAATACCCAAACTCAATTCAACTCAACTCTACATCCAAACACAGACAATAATTACCAACTCAACTTAATTCTACACATCAAACACAGACAATGTAACTCTTCAGATAATTTAACTCTCCATATAATAATTACCAACTCAACTCAACTCAACTCTCTGCTTTTATCGCGCGTCAAATGCCCCCTAAGTGATATACTTTATGCGGAATATATATATGATTTACTATTGATAAACTTCATTTTAATTATATTAGCTAATCAAGCATTTACTAATTGGTATTTGATACACCAATGTCTTATATTTGATATACACTTGATATGCTACTAATATATATTTGATACACTACTGATATACACTTCACACACTTGACACCCTTGATACACTTTTGATATATACCTGATACACTTGATATATTTATGATATATTATTGATTTACATTTGATATACTATTGATATACACTTGATATATCATTGATATAACTTATACACTTTATACACTACTGATATATACTTGGTGTACTTTACTAAATTGATATACTTGATATACTATTGATATACACTTGATAGATTTGATTAAACTGACCGTTTCTGAATTATTCCTATTTTTCAAATCCCTTCCATATAGTCTCAAAATCCATTTTCCATTTTCTTTATTCTATATGGATGAATTGGTCAATTAACATACACATATCAATTAAATATAATTTACAAAGTGTGCCATAATATAATATTTCAAAAAGCAACCAATTTCTTGGAGGGATAAGCAAAATAAGGGTTTATGATTAATTTTCTTTTTTATGGAGGAAAAAAAAAACCAAAATTTTTATATGTCTAGAAAATTTTCAAAATCACAATTTTAATCATCTAAACCAAATTTTATCTTCTTTCAGAGGTGTGATTTTATATTTACGAAGATGGGGGATGAGGCGGTTGTTTTTTTGCAATTCCAAATCTTCATGAATTTGTTATTAAATGTAAATGGAAGTTTAAAATTCATCTATTGTCCAAAAGGAGGTCGTGGGTGCTGGAGTTGCATTTATTGCTTTTTCTTTCATATAAAACAGAAGTTTGTTATAGGGCAATTTTAAAATAACAAAAAATGAAAGATCAAAACTAAGAATTTTGCCATACCTACAAAACCTCAAACATAGAAAATAGGGATGAAAAATCCTATTGTTAATTTACTACCCAATGCAATGTCCCTAATTATATTGTTCCATCTTTAAATAACTTCTCATAGTAATTAGTAAGTCCCTCTCATGTCTTGAACAACCTACAAAAAAATATTTTCCATCCATCAAACCTCCATGCTCCAAAGATATAAAATCATCTGCCAACCTCTTCGAATAATTTCTTCCATTTCACATGTCCTAAATGTTATCAACTGAATCTTCATCCTTCCCAAAAACTTATGCTCTGATACAAAGTTGTCACACTCCCTCCTGAACCCGCCTCTTGATCTTGAGAGGAGGCATGAGGATGACAGATACCACCCTTTTGTGATACCTACTGCCCATTTGAATCTTTTACATTCATAAAACTTTTAAGCCAAGGATATAACCAACTGTTTGACTAAACTCATTTTATTACAAGCAGTATAACGTTTATACAACTCCCAGACTTAACAACAAAGTTTACAACAACAACTTAAAACTGGAAGTGTGGCTGTGGCGTGGCAGACCTTGACCTTAGCAGCACCCAGGAATTCTTCAACCTCCACTATCTGGGGAGGAAGAAAACAAAACATGGAAAATGTGAGCTAAATAGCTTAGTGAGTGGCAGTTTTATATGCAAATAGGTTTGATTTCAGAAATTCACTTTTGGGAAAACAATTCCAGAATCAAACAAGTATCACATAACAAAATGTAACCTCCCCAGCCTGTCAACTGGATATCATTGGCATGATCATGTATTTTCCTCGGGTATTCTCCGCGAATAACCCACAATGACCGACGTGGAAACAATCTAACCACCCTATAACCCGCCAATGTCCACGTGTCGACAACTCTTGTTAGACATGCTTGGGTACGCTGACAATCTTAGCCAGATACCCTGACAATCCCAGCCAAACGTCCACAAAGCATACTAACAATATCCTGAGTACAAATCCAGTTTCCAAATGCAATTACATATGCATTATGACAACAACACAACAACAATCAAGTCTAGATAAAACACATTTCCCGATCATGTCAATAAATATAACACATATATATATATATATATAATCACATATATACATAGAAATCACAGTAGAATAACTACTCATCCTGGTTGGATAGGAACTTTTCTCTCTGAAGTTCCTTGGTTTCCTTGGGCTCCCTTTTTGAACCCTAAATTTCATATTCAACTTTAAGTTTAGATTACTCATCATTCCAAACCTTCTTTTGAGACACTTCCTTCTACAAGTATGTTCTAAATTTTCTCACGAATTTTATCTTAAAATCTCAACTTAGAACCCCTCGTGGTTTGGTTGGAATCCTCAAATCATCAAGACTGGCCTAAGATTACCCGAGAGCTCGTCCTTTCTGTTCTTTCTCAACTCTCCATCCGGATTCTTTTATGCTTCTTCTCCAACTGCCCTACCTTGAAAACTAAACTCTCTGAGCTTTCAAATGGCTTTAGAATCACTCAAAACGCATGAGTAGTCTAGGAGAATTCCTTGTCCCAAATTGTTGCTACTACATGATTTCACTGTCAGATAGCATCTCCTTCTCTTGGAACCACTTGATCAACGCATGGTTTTGCTACCAACGCATGTCCTCTTTGATCAACACATAACCTTCTCTCAATCAGCCCCCATACACTCTTTCTAATGTCCTTTGAAGAGAATTTGAGTTATGAACTAAAGAGAAGTCCTTGGCCCTATTTATAGGCGTTCACACTTCACCCGATGTTGACACCTCTTGCTTCTGGCATGCCCAGGCGTCCACCACTTAGGCTGCCAACACCTTCCTTTGCCACCACCAACTTAAAGTGTTTGCCTCTTTTTCATCCAGCTCAACCTATTCGGTTTGCATGCTCTTTAGTGCATCCACCTCCTATTTTTGAGTTGTTTTCCTCATGCATACCTCCTTTGCATGAAATCCAATTTGTCCACCTTCTACTTATTTAAGCTTAACCTCTTCTCGGTTAGCCACTATCAACCCATAACTCTCTCATCAACGCATCACTTGTCGCACACTAAACCTCAAGGAATCGCAAGTCCTTGCTTGGCCGCATACTCTTCTTCTCTCGCATGGATCTCCCTTGGCACATGCGTTCAACTACGACTATGACCATCACAATCTTCCAACGCATGCTACTAGTTCTAGCCTTGTCCTATGTGCCCACATGCCCTCGGATGTCCTTGGCACATAACTAAACCTTAGCTCATAGTACATCACCAAGGCATACCAACCCTTGGGTCAAGCTAGGTCTCAACTCAATGCCTCATGGTTTATCTTACCAATGCCTAGCCTCTTGCTAACGTATACCTTATGGCTAACGCTAGCATGTCCTTTTTTCTTACCAACGCCCATAGCCTCTTGCACAAGACCAACGCAATCTAACCTCGCAACCCTTGTGTACCGCAAGCTCCAACAACGCATAGACACTTCATTATGCGCCATCATGGCTTGGCCCATCGTCTAGCTCATCATGTAGCTCTTGCACTCATCGCATAGCTCATCGCCTAGTGATCTCTCGTTGTCGCTCATCTTCTAGCCCTCTCGCTGTCGTTCATCGTCTATCGTCTACGCCCATCACATAACGCTTACGCCCCATCGCATAACGCTTGTGCTTATTGTGTAGTGCCATTGCCTAACGCAACGCTCTAACGCCCAACGCTCATGCTCGTGCATGCTAGTCAACGCGCATGCCTAGTATCAATGCTTAGCGTCTTGCGCTCATTGTCTAGCCCTCTTATCATCCCAACGCATGAGTAACCTTTGTCATGCCAATGCTTCATCCAACATGCATCCAAGCTCAACGCCTTGTTGTCCTTGGCTTCAATATTTAATCCCTTATAACCTCTACAAGCTTAGCCTCATTAGAGCCTTATGCGTTAATGCTTCCTAACACCAAACACATGGTTTCTTTTTTACCTCATACTTAGCCAAATTTTTTACTAATTAAGCTTCAACTCAAAGCTACTCAACAAATCTATTCAAACACTTAGAATTTTCCTTCTCTTCAACATAGGATTTAACTTATACTTAGTTAATTTCCTTAATTCCCTGCTTAAGTGGGGAAATTGAGACCTGGGTTTCACAATTACTTCCCCCTTAACAAAATTTCGTTCTCGAAATTTACTTGGACTAACTCTGGTTTAAGGTTTCAAAACAACTTTTGTAACAAACCTTTATAACTTTGTCTATTACTACGCTTCCGTTGTGCTAAGGTTGAAGATTTAATCTATAACAGTTTGTTATCGACTAAATCTTTAACCTTCCCAGAAACTTATGCTTTGATACCAAGCTGTCATATCCCCTCCCGAGCCTGCCTCTTGACCTAAGAGAAGGCGTGAGGATGGCAGATACCACTCTTTTGTGATACCTACTGCCCATCTGAAACTTTTACACTTACAAAACTTTAAGCCAAGGATATAAACAACAACTGTTTGACTAAACTCATTATATTACAAACAATATAACGTTTTCACAACTCCTAGACTTAACTACAAAGTTTACAACAACAGCTCGAAACCGGAACAGATCTCAATTTCTTTACTTAAGTAGGTAATTAAGGAAATTAACTAAGTATAAGTTAAATCTTATGTTGAAGAGAAGGAAAATTCTAAGTATTAAATAGATTTTCTTTGAGTAGCTTTAAATTGAGCCTTAACTAGTAAAAATTTGGCTAAATATGAAGTAAAAAAAGAAACCATGCGTTGGGTGTTAGGGAACATTAATGTATAATGCTAAGTGTATAGAGGTTATAAGGGATTAAGTATTGAAGCCAAGGACAACTATGCATTGAGCTTATGAGGTATGGACGTATGTTGGCCGAAGCGTTGGCAAAAGGTGTTGCCCAGACGTTGGTATGACAAAGGCTACTTATGCATTGGGATGATAAGAGGGCTAGATAATGAGCGCAAGACGCTAGGCATTGAGACTGGGCACATGCACTGACTAGTATGTGCGAGCGTAAGCGCTGGACGTTAGAACGTTGCTTGTGGACGATCGAATAGGTGCTTGCGACACTAGGCGATGAGCTAAGTGATAGTGCTAAACGATGGACATGGGCTCTAGACGATAGGTGATACGCTAGGCGATAGACGCAAGCGCTAGATGATGGCGCTACACGATAGACACAGGTGCTATGCGATGGGCTATACCCTAAACGATGAGCGACAGTGAGAGCTCTAGGTGGTGAGTGACAACAGGAGATCACTAGGCAATGAGCTATGTGATGTGCGCAAGAGCTACACGATGAGCTAGGTGATGGGCCAAGCCATGATGGGTGCAAAATGAAGTGTTTATGTGTTGCTGAGGCTTGTGGTACACAAGGCTTGCGAGCTTAGATTGCGTTGGTCTTGTGCAAGAGGCTATAAGCATTGGCAAGCAACAAGGACATGCTAGCGTTAGTTATAAGGTATGCGTTAACAAGAGGCTAGGTGATGGTAAGATAAACCATGAGACGTTGACTTGAGAAGTAACTTGACCAAGGGTTAGTATGCGATGGTCTTGTGCTATGCACTAAGGTTGAGTTATGTGCTAAGGATATCCGAGGGCATGTGGGTGCATAGGATAAGGCTAGAGCAAGTAGCATGCGTTGGAAGGTTGTGATAATCCTAGTTGAATGCATGTGCTAAGGGTGAGCCATGCGAAAGAAGAAGGGTATGCAGCCAAGCAAGAACTTGCGATGCCTTGAGGTTAGTGTTGAAAGAGTAAAACAACATGCAGTGGAAGTATCAAGGATCCATAAGGTTTCTAATTCACTAATTTTAGCAAAAACTAAAGCATGATCTTCTCAAAAAGTGGGTTTTTTGAACATACCTTTGATGAACTCTCTACGAAAACGCCTGTTCAGCTGTTGTCTTCACTTGTTATCAATGTGAACCACCTCAAAGCCTTCCCTAATATGCTCTTGGAGGTTTAGGCAGAGTTGTGGGACTCAAGAACAGCTTGAAGATGTGAAGAAACCAGAGAAACTCACAACAGCTTGACTGAAGAAGACAACTTCTTCTTCAGAAAAAATTTCTCTCGAAATTCTGTATTATTCTACTCTCCAACAACACCAATATTCTTTATATATATTTGATGAACATGCAAAGAGATGGAGTGCATGACTTGCAACTCATGCTCGGAGAATCAAAGTAGAGAAGATAATGTTTTTTGTGTGGGCATAAAGATGATGGTAATGGAAAAAACCCATTTTACATTTTTGTGCAACATGCAAACGAAATTCCATTTTCTTTTTAAAACTAAAAATGATATTAAATCATTTTAATTCAAAATTTTATTTTCTTAAATTAATTTCATAAATTAATTAATTTGATATCAAATATTAAATTAATTTTTTGCACAATAATCATTTTTATATATTTAAATCATATTTAAATATTTATTCTCTTGTTCCATTTAATTTGAACGTTTCAAATTAATATCTCAAGCTACCCTAAAGCTTATCCATTTACGAGTTAGTAGGGGGACCTCGCAGACCTACAAATCATGGGCTCCAACGATTCGAGATTAATCGGCTAAACTCATTAGTCCGATCTAACCCTTATTTGTTAACTAATGGGACACTCCACTATAGACCATAGTCTGTCTCTTATACACATCTAGATGTGTATAAGAGATCCTTCACAGGTTGTTCGTAATCACAATTAGGTCTAAAATACCCTTTTACCCCTGTGACCACATCTTGTTCCTTAAGTTCCTGCTGATCCTCTAATGAACAATTCTGATTCATAATCTCTATGAATCAAATCCTTTCTCTATCATGAGAAGGTGGGGCCCCGATTGTTCAAAACCTGGAGTCAGTACTTAAGAGAACAACTTATCTGCTAACCCTAAATAGGGTAAGAGTGAATTCCATCTTACAAGGCTATGTCCCCAGCTATTCATCCGGTGTTATCCCCAAAATGGTAAGTTTATTGAGCAGTGCTGTTGGGCTACTCTCACTGTTTGTAGATTAAAGGATAATCCCGAAAAACAGAAGTTCATAGCTAGCTCAAGATTAAGATCGAGTTAACCTAGGTTATATAATAAATGAAATAGTCAGTTTTAACAGTAAATAGTAGTTAGAAAGAAAAGTAACTATTTTCGTGGTCCAGTCTATATGCAAACTCATTGCATAGGATGCCTCCCCTCTCATGTCTCAACATGAACGATTTATGGACCTTACAACTTCTTGTAACAACTACAGAATGGGCCGCATCCAATAGTGTTACTAGGATGAGATATCCAATTTCATCTATATACTTATTAGACCATTTAGGCTATATACTGTCAACTTGATCCTGTTTATGTCACTACATAAAGTTACATCATTCAGACTATAGCCAAGGATGCGTTTATTGGATTTTCATAATAAGATGCATAATCAACAAATCATTGTTATCGATAAAATAGAATGTTTAACACAAACTGCGAGTTCTAAGACATTCCCAACAATCTTCCACTTGGACTAAAACTCTAGTGAGAAAAAATATATACAATATAATGTTGAGATACATAATGGAAAAAATACAATAAACTAGTGCATCTACAATACCATAGACATTCTCCCACTTGCCCTAGATTACACTACTCGGAGTCCTAGTCCTACTAGGTGGCCCTCGAAAACTTTAGTCGAAAGGGCCTTGGTGAATGGATCAGCAAGGTTGTCTTCAGAGGCTATCTTTGTGACGAGCACATCTCCTCTATGTACAATCTCCTGGATGAGATGATACTTTTGTTCAATGTGTTTTCCACGCTTGTGACTCCTAAGTTCCTTTGAGTTAGCAACAGTACCACTGTTGTCACAATACAGTGTGATAGGTAGGTGCATATTTAAAACGACTTCCAAATCAGCTAAGAATTTGCATAGCTACACTGCTTCCTTAGCAGCTTCGCATGCAGCCACGTATTCCGCTTCCATGGTGGAGTCAACGATACAACTTTGCTTGATGCTTCTCCAAACTATAGCTCCTCTGTTAAGAGTGAAAACTGATCCTGAAGTAGATTTCCTGGAATCTACGTCAGTCTGAAAATCAGAATCAATGTATCCCGTAAGGATCAAATCCTTAGGTCCATACACAAGCATATAGTCTCTCGTTCTCCTAAGATACTTGAGAATATTTTTTACAGTGGTCTAATGACCGTGTCCAGGATTAGATTGGAACCTGCTGGCGATTCCAACTACAAAACATCTGTCGGGACGTGTACACAACATAACATATATCAAACTCCTAACTGCAAAAGCATATGGAATTCTGTTCATCTTTTCAACCTCTTGAGGTGTCTTAGGACATTGTTCCTTCGAAAAATGAATTCCATGCCTGAAAGGTAATAAACCTTTCTTGGAATATTGCATATTATACCTTGACAACATCTTGTCAATATAAGATGCTTGAGACAGTGCTAATGTTCTATTCTTTCGGTCTCGAAAGATCTGTATTGCTAGAACATACTGAGCATCACCCAAATCTTTCATTTGGAACTGTGATGCTAACCATCTCTTTACGTCAGCAAGAAATCTTGTCTCATTCCCAACGAGCAAGATATCATCAACATAGAACTAAGAATGCTGCAGTTTTGTTGACTATCTTCTTGTATACACAAGGTTCGTCAACGTTCTGTTCAAAGCCATAAGATTTGATCACAGTGTCAAATCTTATATTCAGGATCTGGATGCTTGTTTCAATCCATAAATGGATCGATTAAGCTTATAGACTTTATGTTCCTATCCTATTTCGATAAACCCCTCTGGTTGAGACATAAAAATACATTCATCAAGATAGCCATTCAAAAAAGCTGTCTTGACATCCATTTGCTATATTTCGTAGTCATAATATGTGGCAATGGAAAGAAGTATTCTTATTGATTTAATCATGGCAATAGGAGAAAAAGTTTCTTCATAATCAATTCCTTCTCTTTGGGTAAAACCCTTTGCCACGAGCCTGGCTTATAGATCTGTACCTTGCCAGTTTGGTATCGTTTTCTCTTGTAGATCCACTTACAACCTATAGGTGTAACACCTTGTGGTTGATCTACAGGTTCTTAGACTAGGTTGAAGTACATAGACTCCATTTCATCGTCAATGGCTTTTATCCATTGTTCCCTGTTAACATCTTCTATTGCCTTCTTAAAGATGAATGGATCCTCTAAACCATCATCTTGTATGATGATTTGAGTTTCTGTTAAACCCATGTAACGTTCAGGTTGTTGAATAACCCTCCCACTACGACGAAGAATCCTCAACTCTTGGGATGGATGTGACGGGACAACAACCGTTGTTAATGGACCAGCTTCATCAACAACTCTTGTTGATTTATTTGTAGTATCTTTAGACAGTTCTTGCAATATTAGTTTACTGCGAGGTAGATGATTATTGATATGATCCTCTTCCAAGAAAGTTGCATTTTTCGATACAAACACTTTATCTTCTTGGGGATCATCAAAGTATCCTCCTTTTTTTTCCATGGGATATCCTACAAATAGGCATAATTTTGAACGTGTTTCCAATTTTTTAGGATTTTGTACCAACACGTGTGCTGGACAACCCCAAATGCAGAAATGACATAAACTTGCTTTGCGTCCTTTCCATAATTGATATGGTGTTTCTGAAACACTTTTGGATGGAACAACGTTTAGAATATAAACTGCAGTCTGTACTCTCAAAAGGATTGAGGTAATTGAGCATAACTCATCATAGACTGAACCATGTCCAACAAGGTCGATTTCTCCTTTCTGCAACACTGTTTTGTTGTGGTGTTCTAGGTGCTGTGAGTTAGGATTGAATTCCATGATCTACTAGATAGTTCTGGAATTGCAAATCCATATACTCACCACCTCGATCAGATCGAAGTGTTTTAATTCTTTTACTTAACTGATTTTCAGTCTCAGCCTTAAATTCTTTGAACTTTTCAAGAGTTTCAAACTTGTGACTGATTAAGTAAATATAGCCATATCGAGAGTAATCGTCAATAAAACTGACGAAGTACTGATATCCTCCTCGTGCTTTAACATTCATCGGACCACAAAGGTTTGAATGTATAAGTTCAAGAGGTTCTTTGGCATGAAGACCTTTGTCAGAAGAAGAACTTTTCATCATTTTTCCCTCAAGACATGATTCACATGGAGGTAGGGAACTGTCTTCTAACTGATTTAGATGACCATTTTTTACCAATCTCTCAATTTTGTTGAGATTAATGTGACCAAGCCTGAGGTGCCGAAGATAGGCGTTAGAAGAAATTTTTCGTTATTTATTATGAGTTTCAGCCGTTTTAAACATCTCTATATTTAAAATAACTTTTGCTTCCGTTGGTTGTAATATGTATAAGTTATTTGCAAGTCTAGTAGAACAAATATGAATACCGCTTGAATAAACAAACACTTCATTATATTCAAAAGATACACTGTACATATTCTCTAAAAGACAAGAAATGGAGATCGGATTTCTTTTCATCTTAGGTACAAAGAACACATTTTTTAGTAGGATAAATGAATCTCCAAAACACTAATTCACATCTCCCACTGCTTCAGCTGAAAGACTTCACCTGTGCCCACCTTGAAAGATCTCATATTCCGAAAGTCTTCTCCAAGAACTAGTTTCCTGTAGAAAAGTACAAAGATGATTAGCGGCACCTGAATATAATATCCAGGTAAGATGAGAATTTTCCACTATACATGTTTCAACAACTAGTAAATCATAAATCATATTTACCTTGTTTATTCTTTTCTGCTTTCTTTTCAACTAGATATTTTGGGCAATTACGCTTCCAATGCCCAACCTCTCCACAATGAAAACTGTTGAAATGCCTTGAATCTGTTTGCTAGTGTTTCGAACAACCTAGTACAGGGTCCAGGGGCGGCGCGCCCTGGTGAGGGTTCGGGGGCAACGCCCCCGAAACCTATTCATATTTTGTATTCAGCATATTTTATTTATTTACTGTTATTTACGATTTTGACCCTAGGGTTTAGAGTAGTGCTCTATATAAACTCTCTAACCCTAGAGGTGCCGTTTTGATGTAATTTTAAAACATTCTCTCAAATAATATTGTTCTCCCTCTGCCTGTGGACGTAGCTAACACACTGTTAGTGAACCACGTATATCTGTGTGTCGATCTTCCCTACTTTACATTCCTTTTTGTGTTCTTTAATTGTCAATTTCGTAACAGAAACATTTTCTCTTCGGTGTTTTGTTTTTGTTTTTCTTCGCAGTGGTTTTCTTTTTTCCTTTTCCTTTCTTTTTCATTTGTACGGTTTTATCTTTAGAAGAAGAAGAAGGACCAACGTTCTTATTATCAACGGGTTTCGTACCAGACGTAGACTCTTTGTAAAACTTTTTCAGTTTAGAAATAACATTTATTTCCTTTTCCTTGAGTTCCATCATCGATTGATAAGTTCGCAATTCATTAAAAAACATTGTTAAGTTATAAGTGATTTTGTTCATGACAACATTTGTCTTGAACGACAGATAGCTCTCAGGAAGAGATTCTAGTAACATGCTCACTTAACTTGTTTTTTCTATCGTAGCCCCGTGAGCCTCTGCGATGTTAAAATGGACCATCATATCAAGAACATGTTCTCTCACATTGGTCTCATCCTTCATACATGTCACATACACATATTTAACGGCTTCATGTCTAACAGACGATGACGGTTGCCCGAACATCTCTTATAATCATGCCATGATCTCACGAGCTGTGGGCATGACCTCATGTTTCTTTTTTAGTACATCAGATATACTCGCCAAGATATAGACTCGGGCTTTTTTGTTCGCCCTTACCCACCTATCATAAACATCCCGAACATTTTGGGTCGCCGTTGAACTGGGAACTAGAGGACACTACTCTGTTAACAGAAACCTCAAGTCATCTACTACTAATATTGTATTGATATTTGATTTCCAATTGGAGTAACCCTCTCCATTAAATTTTTCAAAAGCAAGTAGTTGTATAATCGAGTTCGACATTGCTAAAACATTTTAAACAAATTCTATTAAAAAATGCATCTAAATCCATTTCAGCAAAACTAATAAAGTACCCAATAAATCTTTATTTATTTGCAATGATACTTAAGTGATTTAGAACAAGTGCTACCGTGGGTCAGTCAAGAATTCCTTCACAGAAGCAAGACAGTTCTTGACCAAATATTATTATCTAGAATAACTCATATTCTAATAGTTCTTTTGGTTATCGTTTTCGGTCAGGATCTTTACTAACACTTAGTAATTTTTGTAACTGTGACCCGCCATTTTCAGATCTTATAGGACGATATGAATATGCCTCCGAGAGAGAAGTCAATAACTAAGACAGAACTATAAGACCCTATTAATTTTATTGAAGCTTGGGTTGTTCTGAATCCTATGTTACGACCCTCCGTAGGGATCACCGCGGTTAACGACTAGCTAGTGCCGCATAAAAACGACAGTAGGCACAACATAAGAATCTCACGGTTCAAACTAATGGAGGAGACCGTAGGACAATGTTGATACATTTCCTTCACCCACTTACTATGAACCACTTCCCTTATTCACCTTGTTATTGACCTATGCAAACACTTTTCGTATGGAACAGTCGAGGTAAAATCGACAAGAAGCCGAGCATGGATCTCACTGTGTGAACTCTTGAGGACGTGAGAGCTAATAAGTGTATATTAAATATATTGTTAATCTCCCACTGAAGTGTTCTAAATGTTTGGGTAATTTACTTAGGCATGACGACTAATTTCATACAACCTAAGTCTAAGTTGTTTTTCCAAATATAACTCTTATAATTGGATTTAACTTACAATGTCTAGGTGATAAACCATTTTGTTACCTCACATCGTTCATGCAAGCTCATAAAATTAGTTAACAACTCTCAATTGTTTGGTCATAATCCCCAGGTATGAGGTGTTCCGAAAACCATCAACTTAAATACCCCCAGCCTTAGGTAGGTTTATGAACCGATATGAGTTTGTAACCGTATTTTATATGGCAACAATCTATTTTAATGATTAAAATTAGTTGTTAACCTAAGTGAGCATGCAACTGTTCTTTGTTAAGGATTTTAAACGTTTAACCAATTTTATAACAACTTATAAAATTTAGACATGCTTAAACATCCACAACATTAAACAAAAGTATCTAATATAACTATTATATTAAACATAACCCTAACATGCATACTATATATTATAACAATTATAACATACTGTCAATGCATGTAACATGCTTCATGCTTCCTACAGTGGGGTTTTAAATCTACATGGCTTATTATATGCATATACATGAATTTATTTAATTATCACATACATCTTACTAACTGTTATAGTTTTCGTTTTGGCATAAATAAGAAAACAGACAACTAACAATTACAAACAACTTCAAAACCGTCTTTGAATCGCTTGAACCACTCGAATCGCTCCAAACTGAACCCAAAACAACTTGAACCAGGCTGGACGAGTCTGAACCGGACCAACAAAGATTGAACCGGATTGAACCTTGAGTAAACCGATCGAACTGGTTGCTCTCGGTCTAACTTCAATATGCTGCTAAGGCCGATCGTGTAACGCCTGGATGTAATCGTCTAGTGTCATCGCCTGGGGTTGAGAGGAAGTACATGATCGCATAGTGTTTCCTGAAACATGAACGATCGTTTAGCTCTATTGCATAGAACTAGACAATCGTTTAGTTCCATCGCAGTGCAATTGCTTAGCTCCATCGCATAGTACTAAGCGATCATATAACACCATCGCCCAGCGCATTCAAGTTGTCGTTTAGTATCCGCCCGTAGCTAAACGATTGCATAGCTCCATCGCATAGAACATCATCGCGTCGCATAGCATTTATCTACACGATCGCTTAGCTCGCGACCAAATGAACACTCAATGCTATCACATAGCATTTCATCACATCGTTTAGCGTGCATTGTTGCTGAACGATCGTATAGCGCCATCGTTTAGCAAAATCAACGAATCATCTAGTTCCCACGACAAAAACTAAACGATCGCGTAATGCTATCGTATAACAAATGAACGCATCACTTAGTTCCCGCAGGTACATGATCGTTTAACGATCAACATCACAACGACCAACGTATATTACTAAACGATCGTTTAGCTTTTCTTCTCATCGTGTAACATCTGGAGCTAAACGATCGTTTAGCAACTGGACCTCAGCAACAGATTTAAGCAGAATCTGAAAAATCTTGAACAACAGCTCGACCTCTTTCGCTTGTTTATTTAATTACATCTTAATTTCAACTCTAATGTCTCCAAATAAATTTCAAACTCTTGCTAACACATAAATGCTCATCAAACAAGAGCCAATTATAAATTTAATTGAGAAATTAAAGAGAATTAAAATGCCAAAACAAAGAAAACCATAGCAATGCATCAGTTTCATATATCTCATGAAAAAACACCCACCTTCCCAAAATTAGACCGAATTGAAAGCTTAAAAGATGCTCTGATACCAATTGAAAGAGTAAAATAACATGCAGCAAAAGTATCAAGGATCCATAAGGTTTCTAATTCACTAATTTTAGCAAAAACTAAAGCATGCTCTTCTCAAAAAGTGGGTTTTCTGAACATACCTTTGATGAACTCTCCAAGAAAACGCATGTTCAGCTGTTGTCTTCACTTGTTATCAACGTGAACCACCTAAAAACCTTCCCTACTATGATCTTGGAGCTTTAGGCAGAGTTGTGGGACTCAAGAACAGCTTGAAGATGTGATGAAACCAAAGAAACTCACAGCAGCTTGACTGAAGAAGACAACTTCTTCTTCAGAAAAAAATTCTCTCGAAATTCTGTATTATTCTACTCTCCAACAACTCCAATCTTCTTTATATATATTTTATGAACATATAAAGAGATGGAGTGCATGGCTTGCAACTCATGCTTGGAGAATCAAAGTAGAGAAGATAATACTTTTTGTGTGAGCATAAAGATGATGGTAATCGAAAAAACCCATTTTCCATTTTTGTGCAACATGCAAACGAAATTCCATTTTCTTTTTAAAACTAAAAATGATATTAAATCATTTTAATTCAAAATTTTATTTTCTTAAATTAATTTCATAAATTAATTAATTTAATATCAAATATTAAATTAAGTTTTTTGCACAATAATCATTTTTATATATTTAAATCATATTTAAATATTTATTCTCTTGTTCCGTTTAATTTGAACGTTTCAAAATAATCTCTCAAGCTACCCTAAAGCTTATCCATTTATGAGCTAGTAGGGGGATCTCGCGGACCTACAGATCATGGGCTCCAACAATTCGAAATTAATCGGCTAAACTCATTAGTCCGATTTAACCCCTATTCGTTAACTAATGGGACACTCCATTACAACCCATAGTTGAACTTCCCTCACTGTAGATATATTATGTCCACTTAATAACCATAATCAGTAAGTCGATCATTCACAGGTTGTTTGTAATCACGGTTAGGTCTAAAATATCGTTTTACCCCTGTGATCACAGCTTGTTCCTTAAATTCCTACTGATCCTCTAATGAACAATTCTGATTCATAATCTTTATGAATCAAATCCTTTCTCTATCATAAGAAGGCGGGGCCCGGATTGCTTAAGAGAACAACCTATCTACAACCCTAAATAGGGTAGGAGTGAAATCCATCTTGCAAGGCTATGTCCCCAGCTATTCATCCGGTCTTGTCCCCAAAATGGTAAGCTTATTGAGCAGTGCTGTTGGACTACTCTCACCATTTGCAGATCAAAGGATAATCCGGAACAAACAGGAGTTCATAGTTAGCTTAGGATTAAGATCGAGTTAACCTAGGTTATGTAATAAATGAAATGGTCAGTTTTAACAATAAATGACAATTATAAAGAAAAGTGACTATTGTGGTCCAGTCTATATGCAAAGTCATTGCATATGATGCCCCCAGTCTCATGTCTCAACATGAACGATTTGTGGATCACATCGTTTGTAGCACCTAACAACTTCTTGTAACCCTCACTATAGATATATTATGTCCATTTAAGAACCATAATCAGTAAGTCGATCCTTCACAGGTTGTTCGTAATCACAACTAGGTCTAAAATACCCTTTTACCCCTGTGACCACATCTTGTTCCTTAAGTTCCTGCTGATCCTCTAATGAACAATTCTGATTCATAATCTCTATGAATCAAATCCTTTCTCTATCATGAGAAGGTGGGGCCCCGATTGTTCAAAACCTGGAGTCAGTACTTAAGAGAACAACTTATCTGCTAACCCTAAATAGGGTAAGAGTGAATTCCATCTTACAAGGCTATGTCCCAGCTATTCATCCGGTGTTATCCCAAAATGGTAAGTTTATTGAGCAGTGCTGTTGGGCTACTCTCACTGTTTGTAGATTAAAGGATAATCTCGAACAACAGAAGTTCATAGCTAGCTCAAGATTAAGATCGAGTTAACCTAGGTATATAATAAATGAAATAGTCAGTTTTAACAGTAAATAGTAGTTAGAAAGAAAAGTAACTATTTTCGTGGTCCAGTCTATATGCAAACTCATTGCATAGGATGCCTCCCCTCTCATGTCTCAACATGAACGATTTATGGACCTACAACTTCTTGTAACAACTACAGAATGGGCCGCATCCAATAGTGTTACTAGGATGAGATATCCAATTTCATCCATATACTTATTAGACCATTTAGGCTATATACTGTCAACTTGATCCTGTTTATGTCACTACATAAAGTTACAACATTCAGACTATAGCCAAGGATGTGTTTATTGGATTTTCATAATAAGATGCAAAATCAACAAATCATTGTTATTGATAAAATAGAATGTTTAATACGAACTGCGAGATCTAGGACATTCCCGACAAGTGTGGCACAAGTGATGCGTTGATAAGAGAGCTATGGGATGATAGTGGCTAACTGAGAAAAGGTTAAGTTTAAGTAAGTAGAAGGTGGACAAATAGGATTTCATGCAAAGGCGGTATGCATGAGGAAGATAACTCAAAAGTAGGAGGTGGAGACACCAAAGAGCATGCAAACCGAATAAGTAGAGCTGGATGAAGAAAAGGCAGACACTTCAAGCTGGTGGTGGCAAAGAAAGGTGTTGGCAGCCCAAGTGGTGGACGCCTGAGCATGGAACAAGCTGGAGGTGTCAACACCAAGTAAAGTAGGAACGCCTATAAATAGGGCCAAAGATTTCACTTCAGTTCACAAAAACATTTCCACTTCAAAAATCACTTAAAAGGATAGGTTGTGAGCATTTTTTAGGGAACCTTGCATCGAGCAGATGAAAGGCATGCGTTGGTAGCAAAACCATGCATTGATCAAGTGGTTCCAAAAGAAGTAGTTCTCCCAAACTACTTGTGCATCAACTTGGGACGAGGAGTTCTCCCAAACTACTTGTGCGTTTTGAGTGATCCTAAAGCCACTTGAAATTCTTAGAGTCTAGTTTTCTAGGCAGGGATCCCGAAGAAGAGTCTCAAAGGAATTGGGCTGGAGAGTGAAGAAAAGTCAGAAGGGTTGAGCTCACGGGTAAGCTTGGGTCAATCTTGATGATTTAAAGATTCTAACCAAACCACGAGAAGTTCTGAGCTGATATTTTAAGGTAAGCTTCCTGAGACATTTTAGAATGTTTGTAGAAGGAAGTATCTCAAAATAAGGCTTGGAATAATGAGTAATATAAGCTTGAATTTGAATATAGAATTTACGGTCCAAAAGAGAGCTCGAGGAAATCAAGGAACTTCTAGAGAGAAAGGTTCCTACCCAACCAAGGTGAATGGTTATTCTACTGTTTGTATGATTGATTTCTATGTATTTATGTGATTATATATATAGGTTATATTTATTGATATGATCAGGAAATGTGTTTTGTCTGAACTTGATTGTTATTGTGTTGTCGTCATAATGCATGTGTAATTTCATTTGGAAACTAGATTTGTACCCGGGATACTGTTAGTATGCTTTGTGGATGCTTGGCTGGGGTTGTCAGCATACCCAAACATGTTTAGCAAGAATTGTCGATATGTGCACATTCGACGGGTTATAGAGTGCTGAGATTGTTTCCACGCCAGTCATTGTGGGTTATTCGCAGAGAATACCCGAGGAAAAATACATGATAATGCCAAGGATATCTAGCTGACAGGCTGAGGAGGTTACATTTTATATTATGTGATACTTGTTTGATTCTGATATTGTTTTCCCAAAATGAATTTCTAAAGTCAAGCTTATTTTCTATTAAAAGAACCACTCACTGAGCTATTTAGCTCACGTTTTCCATGTTTTCTTTTCCCCCTAGGTAGCGGAGGTTGAGGAGTCCAAGGTACTGCTAAGGTCATAGTTTGGCATGCCATAGCCACACTTCCAGTTTTAAGCTGTTGTTGTAAACTTTGTAGTTAAGTCTAGGAGTTATATAAACGTTATACTGTTTGTAATAAAATGAGTTCAGTCAAACATTTGGTTATATCCTTGGCTTAAAAGTTTTATGAGCATAAAAGGTTCAAATGGGCAGTAGGTATAAAAAAAAAAAGTAGTATCTGCTGTCCTCACGCCTCCTCTCGAACTCAAGAGGCAGGCTCGGGAAGGGCTGTTCCAGCCTTTCAGCTGGATATCCTTAGCATGATCATGTATACCCCCCCGGGTATTCTCCGCGAATAACCCATAATGACGTACATGAAAAGAACCTCAGCACCCTATAACCCGCCGAATGTGAACATGTCGACATTCTTGCTAGACATGCTTGGGTACGTTGACAATCCCAGCCAGATACCCTGACAATCCCAGCCAAGCGTTCACAAAGCATGCTAACAGTATTCCGGGTACAAATCTAGTTTCTAAATGCAATTACACACGCATTATGACAACAACATAACAACAATCAAGTCCAGACAAAACAAATTTCCTGATCATGCTAATAAATTTCAGGAAAAAAAAACCCGGAGGTTTGAGTTGAGGAAAACCTGAGGTTTGTATTCAGAAAAATGAGAGGGTTGTGTGGTAGCGTAGATTCCATAGGTTTAAAGACAAACCTAGGAATTAGTCAACGTGAGACTAAGAGGAATAGCGAAAGTGGCAAAACCTAGCAGAAAACCTGAGCTGGAACTCAATATGCTACCTGAAGATCCATCGAGGAAGGTAAGAATGATTTAAGTTATTCTCAATTAGAGTTTGAGATAGAAAATTTAGTTGTAGATAGTTTGGTATCAGAGAAAAGGTTTACGTAAAACCTAGAGGAAGGTTGAGTGTAAAGATTGAGTTGAAACCAATTTGGTATCAGAGCATAAGTTTCTGGCAAGGTTGAAGATTTAGTCGATAACAGTTTGGTATCAGAGCAAAGGTTTACGTAAAACCTGGGGGAAGGTTGAGTATAAAGATTGAATTGATACCAGTTTGGTATCAAAACATAAGTTTCAGGAAAAAAAAACAGCGGTTTCAGTTCAGGAAATCCAGACGGTTGGAAACTTGAGGGTTGTATTCAGGAAAATCTGAGGGATGTGTGGTAGAGTAGATTCCATAGGTTTAAAGAGAAACCTAGGAATTAATCAAAGTGAGACTAAGAGGAATAACGGAAGTGGCAGAACCTAGCAAACAACTTGAGCTAGAACTCACAACGCTACCTGAAGATCCATCAAGGAAGGTAAGAATGATTTAAGTTATTCTCAATTAGAGTTTGAGATAAAAAAGTTAATGTAGATAGTTTGGTTCGACGACTAGCTAAGAGACAGTCAGAAGATGTATCATTGGACAAACTAAGGAAGTTAATATCAGAGTAGTGCATCAGAAGCGTAGTAATAGACAAAGTTATAAAGGTTTGTTACAGAGGTTGTTGTGAAACCTTAAACCAGAGTTAGTCCGAGTAAATTTCGAGGAAAAATTTTTCTTAAGGAGAAGTAACTGTGAAACCTGGATCTCAATTTTCATACTTAAGTAGGTAATTAAGGAAATTAACTAAGCATAAGTTAAATCCTATGTTGAAGAGAAAGAAAATTCTAAGTGTTTGAATAGATTTGTTGAATAACTTTGTGTTGAGCCTTAATTAGTAAAAATTTGGCTAAGTATGAGGTAAAAAAGAAACCATGCGTTTGGTATTAGGAAGCATTAACGCATAAAGCTCTAATGAGGCTAAGTTTGTAGAGGTTATAAGAGATTAAGTATTGAAGCCAAGGAAAACCATGCATTAAGCTTCGGCGCATGTTGGACAAAGCATTGGCATGACAAAGGTTGCTCATGCATTGGGATGATAAAAGTGCTAGACAAGAAGCGTAAGACACTGGGCATGCACGTTGACTAGCATTCGCGAGTGTGAGCGCTGGGCATTGGAGCATTGTGCTAGACGATGACACTACACGATAAGCACATGTGCTATGCAATAGGGCGTAATCACTATGTGATAGGCGTAGGCACTAGACGATGAGCGATAGTGAGAGGGCCAGATGATGAGTGACGGTGAGAGATCACTAGGCGATGATCTATGCGATGAGCGCAAGAGCTACACGATGAGCTAGACGATGGGCCAAGCCATGATGGGTGCATAATGAAGTGTCTATGCATTGTTGGGGCTTGCGATACACAAGGCTTGCGAGGTTAGATTGCGTTGGTCTTGTGCAAGAGGCTATGGGCGTTGGCAAGCAACAAGGACATGCTAGCGTTAGTTATAAGGTATGCGTTAGCAAGAGACTAAGCGTTGAGTTGAGACCTAGCTTGACCCAAGGGTTGGTATGCCTTGGTTATAAGCTATGAGCTAAGGTTGAGTTATACGCCAAGGACATCCGAGGGCATGTGGGCACATAGGACAAGGCTAGAGCTAGTAGCATGCGTTGGAAGATTGTGATGGTCATAGTCCTAGTTGAACGCATGTGCCAAGGGAGAGCCATGCGAGAGAAAAAGGGTATGCGGCCAAGTAAGAACTTGCGATGCCTTGAGGTTTAGTGTGCCACAAGTGATGCATTGATGAGAGAGTTATGGGTGATAGAGGCTAACCGAGAAGAGGTTAAGCTTAAGTAAGTAGGAGGTGAACAAATAGGATTTCATGCAAAGGAGGTATGCACGAGGAAGACAACTCAAAAGTAGGAGGTGGATGCACCAAAGAGCTTGCAACTCGAATAGGTTGAGCTGGATGAAAAAGAGGTAAACACTTCAAGCTAGTGGTGGCAAAGGAAGGCATTAGCAACCTAAGTGGTGGATACTTGGGTATGCAAGGAACAGAAGGTGTCAACATCGGGTGAAGTGGGAACGCTTAGCCAAGGACTTCTCTTCAGTTCATAACTTGAATTCTCTTCAAAAGACATTAAGAAGAGTGTATGAGGGCTAATTGGGAGGAGGCTATGTATTGATCAAAGAGGGCATGCGTTGGTAGCAAAACCATGCGTTGATCAAGTGGTTCCAAGAGAGGGAGATGCTATCAGACAGTGAAATCATGAAGTACCAGCAACATGGGACAAGAAGTTCTCCCAAACTACTTGTGCGTTTTGAGTGATTTCAAAGCCATTTGAAAGCTCAGAGAGTCTAGTTTTCAAGGTAGGGCAGCCGAAGAATAACCATAAAGGAATTCAGATGGAGAGTGAAGAAAGGACAGAAAGGTCGAGCTCTCAGGTAAGCTTAGGTTAGTCTTGGTGATTTGAAGATTCCAGCCAAAGCATGAGGAGTTCTGAGTTGAGATTTTAAGGTAAGCTTTTTGAGAAAATAGAACATATTTGTAGAAGAAAGTGTCGCAAAAGAAGGCTTGGAATGATGAGTAATCTAAGCTTGAAGTTGAATATGGAATTTAGGGTTCAAAAAGGGAGCCCGAGGAAACCAAGGAACTTCAGAGAGAAAGGTTCCTACCCAACAAGGGTGAGTGGTTATTCTACTGTTTGTATGATTGATTTCTATGTATATATGTGATTATATATATATATATAGGTTATATTTATTGGCATGATCGGAAAATATTTTTTGTCTAGACTTGATTGTTGTTATGTTGTTGTCATAATGCATATGTAATTGCATTTAGAAACTGGATTTATGCTTGGGATATTGTTAATATGCTTTGTGAACACTTGGCTGGGATTGTCAGGGTATCTGGCTCGGATTGTCTTCGTACCCAAGCATGTCTAACAAAAGTTTTCGACACGTGGACATTTGGCGGGTTATAGGGTGCTGAGATTGTTTCCACCTCGGTCATTGTGGGTTATTCGCAGAGAATACCCAGGGGGGATACATGATCTGTCTCTTATACACATCTAGATGTGTATAAGAGACAGCCTATATATATAATCACATATATACATAGAAATCAATCATACAAAGAGTTAATAACCCCTCACAGTTCCTCCTGCTCTGTTCCTCAGGCTGTCTCTTATACACATCTAGATGTGTATAAGAGACAGTTCGACGGGTTATAGGGTGCTGAGATTGATTCCACATCGGTCATTGCGGGTTATTCGCAGAGAATACCCGGGGAAAATACATGATCATGCCAGGAATATCTAACTCGTTGAGTGGTGCTTTTATAAGAAAATAAGCTTGACTTTAGAAATTCATTTTGAGGAAACAATTCCAAAATCAAACAAGTATCACATAATATAAAAGGTAACCTTTCCGGCTGTCTCTTATACACATCTAGATGTGTATAAGAGACAGCCTATATATATAATCACATATATACATAGAAATAAATCATACAAACAATAGAATAACCACTCACCTTGGTTGGGTAGGAATCTTTCTCTCTAGAAGTTCCTTGGTTTCCTCGGGCTTCTATTTGAACCGTAAATTCTAGATTCAACTTCAAGCTTAGATTACTCATCATTCCAAGCCTAATTATGAGATACATCCTTCTACAAACATGTTCTAAATTGTTTCAGGAAGCTTAACTTAAAATCTTAGCTCAGAACTTCTCGTGGTTTGGCTGGAATTCTCAAATCATCAAGACTAGACCAAGCTTACCTAAGAGCTCAACCCTTCTGTCTTTTCCTCACTCTCCAGTCTGATTCCTTTGAGCTTCATCTCTGGCAGCCCTGCCTTGAATACTAGACTCTCTAAGCTTTCAAATGGCTTAAGAATCACTCAAAACGCACGAGTAGTCTCAGAGAACTCTTCGTTCTAAGTTGATACTACTTCACGACCACACTGTCCGAAAACATCTCCTTCTTTTGGAACTAGTTGATCAACACATGGTTTTTCTACCAACGCAAGCCCTTCATCTGCTCGATGCAAGGTTCCCTTAGAAAGTCTCTCAGCCTCTCGTTTTAAGTGATTTTCGAAGTGGAAATGTTTTTGTGAACTAAAGTGAAGTCCTTGGCCCTATTTATATGTGTTCCTACTTCACTTGGTGCTAACACCTCCAGCTTGCTGCATGCCCAAGCGTCCACCACTTAGGCTGCCAACAGCCTTCTTTGCCACTACCAGTTGTCACACCCCCCTCCCGAGCCCGTCTCTTGAGCCCAAGAGGAAGCGTGAGGACGACAAATACCACCCTTTTGTGATACCTACTGCCTATCTAAACCTTTTACATTCATAAAACTTTTAAGCCAAAGATATAGAAAATTGTTTGACTAAACTCATTTTATTACAAACAGTATAATGTTTATACAACTCCCAGACTTAACTACAAAGTTTACAACAACAGCTTAAAACCGGAAGTGTGGCTGTGGTGTGGCAGACCTTGACCTTAGCAGTACCCTGGAACTCCTCAACCTCCATTACTTGGGGGAGGGGGAGAAAACATGGAATACGTGAGCTATATAGCTTAGGAAGTGGTGCTCTTAATAGAAAATAAGCTTGACTTTAGAAATACATTTTGGGAAAGCAATTCCAGAATCAAGTATCTCAAAATATAAAATGTAACCTCCCCAGTCTATCAACTGGATATCCCTGGCATGATCATGTATTTTTCCCCGGGTATTCTCTGCGAATAACCCACAATGAATGATGTGGAAACAATCTCAGCATCCTATAACCCGCCGAATGTGCACAAGTCGATAATTCCTGCTAGACATGCTTGGGTACATTGACAATGCAGCCAGATACTCTGACAATCCCAGCCAATCGTCCACAAAGTATGCTAACAATGTCCCGAGTACAAATCCAATTTCGAAATGCAATTACACACGCATTATCACAACAACACTACAACAATCAAATTCAGGCAAAACACATTTTTCGATCATGCCAATAATTTAAATATAACCTATATATATATAATCACATATATACATAGAAATCAATCATACAAAGAGTTAATAACCCCTCACAGTTCCTCCTGCTCTGTTCCTCAGGGATTCTCTTAGGCAGCTCATTTCCCCATTTGCTTGGATTCTTCCTTTTTTCCAAGAAATTTTAAATTAAACCATCATTCCACAAATAATTCGAAATTATTCACAAATAACCTTAAAAATTCGAATAACCAGCTTACCCACTTTAAAATAACCAAAAATAGGCTGAGTTTCTCAAAAATAGCTCTTTGTCACACCCATTCTAGATTTCCCTTCTAACCTAGAACGAAGCGTGAAGACGTTAAACATCACTTCTCCCCATGACATCTAACGTCCCAGCTCTTAACATATCTTATACTTAAGATCAAACCCAGACTTCCAAACCCATTTCCAAAAATAATCTATGTTCATTGACAAAGTTTAGAAGTTTGATTCAGTTTAAATCACAATACTGTTTAAAAAAATTTACAGATCAACAATAAGGATTATTTTGAACAAAACCTCCCAAGACATGTAAATCACAAGTTTTAGCTATTCTGAAATAGTCTCAAATACATGCATAAACAATACAACATATGTTTAACAATACTAGTGGCATTTGAAGGCTCAGCAAGCACTGGGAACTTTGTCGCTACTTGGGGGTGGGGAAAAACATAAAACATTTAAAGCATGAGCTAAAGCCCAGTGAGTGGTAGTTTAATATAAACACGAGCTATCACTTTCTAAATCATCAATAAAGTTTATCAAATCATTGAACAATGTATAAAAAATTTAACAATATCTCAAACACGTGCTAGTAAAACAGTGGCGTGATCAACTCTCATAAGCACATTATAAAGCATTCCGTCGTTATCAGAAAACCACACCAACTCTGTACCAAAATACTCATTTACAACGGTGGGTTACTCTGGACAAAGAATGCCTTTTGCGGTGTAAACTAAATCACAAGGTCATACGTGCACGCAGAGCTGCCTCAAGGCTAAGCATAGATATGCACCACAGGCCCAAGTTCCTTTGGACTCCCCAGTATACTCTGGCCACATCTGACCCCGGTGGTAGCCCTCTAATAGCCTGGGTGGCGCTATAGGCACAGATTCCTCTGGACTTCCTGGTATACTCTGGCCACATCTAACCCCGTTAACCCCCTGATCGCCTGAGCAGTGCCACTGAAACACATTCAAGTAGCATGGAAAAATAACCATCTCTCGAGTACAAGAATCAGAAGTTTGAAACCATTTCCACAACCATTCAACAACCTTGATTCCACCATCAAGAGGTTTTCATAAAAACCATACAAATCACAAATATGTAAACTCCGATTGCAAACTACATTTTGATAAATCAAGATCATGTAAAACCATTGAGAGTTTAGAAATCATGATTTAAACATTGCTGAAATATTAGACAAATAAAACAGATCATGCCGTCACATTTCATGAATCATAGCATACTATAATATATAATTAGTTTCTATATCAAAACGAAAGTAAACCACTCACTGTTAATCGGATCCTCCTCAGATTTTTTATTCCTCTGACTCTCATTTATCCTGAAATTATATTGATAATCCTCTACTTATCCTCCACATGAACATAATCCAATTATTTGAAAATTAATCTTCAAGTATAACCAATTTCACTTAAACTTTTCCCAAATTCTTAATTTGATCAAAGGTAGAGTTTTCTTTGTAATTTGATCATTCAGTTGCTCTAAAATTAACTTAGGACCTTAAAATTAATCTTCAATAGGAACTAATTCTATTCCAATTTCCTTAATTTTTCTCATCAACCCTAATTAGGACTTACTACAAATTAACCATTTAATAAACTTCAAAGTCTACTTAGGATCCCAATTTCTTATAATTTCAAGTTTAAGGTATCATAAGAATACCAATTGGATCCCTATTTATGCTTGAGAACACCTCAATTAACCTAAAATTGATTTTCCAGCTTTTAATGATGAACAATAGATGACAGACAGAAGTCAAACAGCAAAGTTAACTCTTTCCTTCAACCTCTAGCCCAAAAATTTTCAGATTTGACCTCTGTTTTTCCGGTGAGCGTTTTAGACTTAAATTCATCATTTTTCGGCCATTTAAAGCTTAATGAACCTGTACAAACCTTTTACTCATTCTCTTAATTAACTTACCTCAAATTTGGACGTCTGAATTGCCATAGAACTCCTGGAATCGACCAATCTTTCCACGATGCCCCTGTATTTCTGGCGAGAAGTTGCAGAATTTTTAGAGCTTAAAATCAAAACTTACAGCCAATAACGATCAAATAAAAGACAATGGAACTCTAGAAGGACATTATAAGTAACTTACCTTTAAATTTTGAGCTTCAAATTAGTCTCTAACTCCAAGAATTTGCTAGAAACCCGAGCATCCTCTGTTTTCGCAATAAATCTAACGCCACTGTTTTTCTTTGTTTTCCTTACTTCTCCGGCCAAATTTCTTCAAATCAAGCCTCCTATGAGCTTCTTATTTACTTCCTCTTTAATTTGGTTTTACTTTGTGCTATTTTCCTTCACAATAACGACCCTAATTCGGAAACAACATTTTCCTCTTCTTCGGTCGGCTAAACTCAAAAAATACGAAATTCCCCTTCTCTCTTCATTTTCGAGCTTCAATTTCCGGTTTAATAAGTGCCCAAATGATTAACTCTTAACCTCAAAGCCATCCAATGAGAAATTTCAATAGAAAGCACCTCAAATTTTCCAAAATCTCTCAAATTCTCTTTTCCCCTCTTCCTCTCGGTTCTCATCATTTTCCCCTTAATTTCCTTTTCTTTCCAGCTCAGTTATGCCCAATAAGTCTTAAACAAGCCAAATTTACTTTTAAAACTCAGAAATTACCAAAATTTCACCAGCTTTCAAATTGTTGACTTTTTTTACTTTGACTTTGACTATTTGACCTTTGACTTGGACAATTGACTTTGACCTATTCCGAGCATGTCAACGTTACTCTTGAATGTCCTTTACATGCTCAACTAGTTCATTACCCTCAAATTATTCCCCAAGTTCTTACTTCACCTTCATAAATGAAACAAACGACAGTCTAAATCTTTTTATTTTTAATTATAAATCTTAACAAGAGATCCACATCAAAATTTATCTCGAGTCCCCGAGTTCAATCTCAACTATATGCTTCCTAATATTCCAAAAAGAATAGAAGAAGAGAGGACTTATAAGTTATTACCCTCTTTTGAGAATTTCGTCCTCGAAATTCAGGTAAGGTCGTCAGATGAATAGTTATTGGTAACAAACTTGCATCAACTGTGGACATTCTCTTTTAAGGTTTTCCAGGTAGTCCACACTTATAAAAAGTATGAGTTTCATTCGAACACTGATCCTAATGAAACCTGTTGCGTACTAAACATAAAGGTTTCCTCTAACACTAGCAACAGATTCTTTAAGTTTCTCACTAGAAACAATTCCCTCTGTTCCTCGATTTTCTTTACTCGAACTCAAATCGAAACCCGATGTACCTCCCTGCTTCGATTTTAAAGTTCCTTTATTAGATATTCCAAGTGAAAATATTTTATTCCTCTCAATTCTTGTTCATTCAACAGATGGACTCCAAGATTTAAATCCATTACCAATATATACTATTCCTCCTGCCTAGTTTTCTTCCATCACACTTTTTTCCATTCACATACCAACTTCCACTAGTTAGATAATTCATTCTACTTAGCACTGGTTGTTACAGGGGTATATATTTCTTTCCTCAATCCTTCCTCAAACCACCGGTCTCTTTGTCAATCTTGAGTTGCCCTTAGTCTCTCTCTAATAATTTTAAGATTCCCAAAGTAACCTGTACTAGCTTAAGACCAATTGATTTTCTTTCCTAAACCTAATCTATATTGATGTATCAAACAAGATACACCAGTTAGGAGTAACTCTTATCCACTGGTTCCCATAGTTGGATTCCCCAACTCTCTTTCCAACTCTTCTAAAGCCAACCTGTACGTTGCTGAAAAGGTCATTACTGTCCTAGGTATCATGCCAAACCATTTAGGCCAAATATCTAGGAATTTTTCACACCACCTATCAATCTTGTTAACTAACACTTCTAGTACATAACTCGCTATCCTTCCATAATAACTTATCTTCTTTCTTTAGTGAGTACATACTAGCTTAAAGGATTCTCCTACCACTCCTTTACGTTATTTCAAGAGTTACATCCACTTTTGGATACTTCAAGATATTAAACTACACCACTATGCTATTAATTCTAACAAACCCACATAGTGAAGAAAACAACACAGCATACAAGAACCCAACCCATAAATATCCTATATAATGAACTCCCAAACAGAAAATTATTCTTTTGCATAATACCCCCATGTAACAGTTGTGGACACTTTTCCCTATAACAACCACGTTGTCCACAATTATAACAGAATGTGGTCCCTTTCAATCACTGACCCCATTAATGCTTGCCACAAGATGAATAATAAGATTGCACATCTACACTTGCTACTAATTCTCTGAGTTGTGTCTTACCTGGCTTCTCAGATATAACTACAGGACAGATAGAGTCTCCTAACCTTTGGTTTCTCTTTCTGCATTCATTCTTCAAACATACCTTGACTTGAAACTTCCTTTGCTCATGAATCTAGGTATAAGTCTTCTATTTAACTGTTCACGTGGTGTATTTAAGGAATTGCCCACACGAACATCCCTTATTGTTTTTCTGGTGGCTTGGCTCATTGTTTAGCTCATAGTTTAGCCGTCGCTTATCATCTAGCCCTCTCACTGTCGCTCATCGTCTAGCGTCTGTGCCCATCGCATAGCGCTTACGCCCCATCGCATAACATTTGCGCTTATCGTGTAGTACCATCGTCTAGCACAACACTCCAACGCCTAACGCTCACACTCGCACATGCTAGTCAGTGCACATGCCCAATCTAAATGCCTAGCATTTTGTGCTCATTGTCTAGCCTTTTTTATCATCCCAACGCATGAGCAACCTTTGTCATGCCAACGCTTCGTTCAACATGCATCCAAGCTCAACGCATGGTTGTCCTTGGCTTCAATACTTAATCCCTTATAACCTCTACAAACTTAGCCTCATTAGAGCCTTATGCGTTAATACTTCCTAACACCAAACACATGGTTTCTTTTTGACTTCATACTTAGCCATATTTTACTAGTTAAAGCTCAACTCAAAGCTACTCAACAAATCTATTCAAAAACTTAGAATTTTCCTTCTCTTCAACATAGGATTTAACTTATACTTAGTTAATTTCCTTAATTACCTGCTTAAGTAGGAAAATTGAGATCCGGATTTCACACTAAAACATTAAATTGGTAATTTCTCCATACAAAGATCACACTTTCATCACCTTACACCAATTTAAAATGGATTTGGGCAACGATATGATAAAATCTGAAATGTATTATTTTAATACTTCTAATCTCACTCATTTATTATAGTTAATGTGCTTATATATTTGTATTTGTAGGATATCGATGCATTTCGAAGTGTTACAGACTATCTGAGGTTAGTTTGAGACAATTAGAAGCTAAAAGCTAAATAAAGCAATTGGACTTCAAGAGATGGATAAAAGTAAAAAATATCCATTATACGAAAAATCACTTTTAGTAACAAAGGTTTAGTGATGGAGGCAATATTTGTTACTAAAAGTTGACTTATAGCAACGTTTTAAAATACATGTCGCAGAGTATCAGCATAAGCAATAGAATATATCTTAGCGTCAGTATAAAAATTTGTGACATATACACTGGCGCCACTAAAAATTAATAACTTTTAGCAACATGTTACTTCGTTGCTGAAAGTGCAAAAAATTCAAGTGAAAAATTTTGGCCTAATTTCTCCCACTCAATTTTCCTCCTTGTTTTGCATCTTTCCTCCATGTTTTAGTTTCCCCCTACATGCTTTCCCTTCCCCTTTTTCACAATTTTCATTTCCGCAAATTTCCTCCAATCTTTCCCATTTGTTCGGTTTCCCTCCCCTCTTTCCCCTTTCTTCGATTTCCCATTGAATTTTCCCTCATTTCTATGGTCCGATTTCTCGTCGCCACCACCGAATCGACGGTTATAGTTCACCTGAAAACACCGCGTTCCGACCACGATTCTCTCCTCTGGCATTCTTCTGGGTGGTTTCTTCTTTCAACGTCTGCAGTGAGTGTTTTTAGTTATTTGTGATTTTTTGGTGCCTTAATTATTAATTTCTTCTATTTAGCATTTGTATCTTCTTCTCACGATTCTCTATGTTTTTTCCCTCTCCGTTACCATCTCTTGTTTGTTGTTCATTTGTTTTTCTTTGGAATTGAGTTATTTATTGTAGTGTTGGGGGCACCATTGAAGACCATTCTGAAGCTTCTTCTTCTTCTTCTTCAATGGTGGTTGACATTTGAATTTGGAAGGTAGAAGCTCCAATCTCTCTCTTTGTAATACTTTTGTTCTTTTTCTTCTAAAGAATTGTATTTGTATTCTTAGAATTTGTTGGCATGACAATGATGGGTTTCTCTTGTTATGCGGGTAGATTGTTTTCACGGTTTCTCTTATGTGAATAAAAATTCATTGAAATTTTTGGTCTCCATGAAACCATTTTTTTAGGAGAGATTCCCAACTCCATTGGTGAAGCCGAGGCCTTGAGGTACTTAGACATTAGTTCTTGCAATTTCAATGGTGAAATTCTTGAATCAATAAACTAAAACTAGGTTTAAAACAGTTTTACTTTCGTTATTTTTTAAACTAAAACTTAAAAAAACCCTAATCATATTTAGAAGCACAAGTTAGTCTAAATTGATTTGTTAGTATCTAATGTTAAAATTGATAAAAAGAAAATCATAATGAATGAAATAAGGCTTAAAAGAGCTATTCTTCTGTTATTTTATTTATTTACTTTTTAACAACTAAAGTTTTTGGCTATTGTTGTTAATGTTGCAAAGCTTTTGGCTATTGTTGTTAATGTTATAAAGCTTCAATTGTTTTATAATTTGACTAGTGTAGTTTGGTAAGAGTTCAAAAAATATGTTTATATGTTGGAATGCTCTAACTATCCTACAACTATGGTAGTCATAACATAATTATTGTTTATGGTTTCCATTGAGTTGTTATGATTTCTATTAGAATTTTGATTAACTTACTTGTTTGTGTTGATAAGTTTTTTTTTTTGTGGTTTCCTTTGAGTTGTATGTGTTTACAAGTTTTTTTTGTTTAAGTTCTTGTTTATGGTTTCTATTGTTTATGTATTTTATCGAATGAATTTGGGTTCTATTAATCTTTTATCTTAGCTTTGATAAGCTTAACTTGCTTGGTAGATAAGTTCATTAATGGTTTCCAATGAATTATTATGATTTCTATTTGAGTTTTGATAGGCTTAATTGCTTGAGTTGATAAATTTGTTTATGGTTTTCATTGATGATGGAATTGTATGTTGTTGGATTTGATGAAATTTCAACAGATAGATTTGATACTGCTCGGTGAGGCTCTGATTTCACAAACTCCCAACATTTATTTGGATTATTCGATTCCAAGATCGAAGCAACGAGATACGTTAATGAGTGCTTTGTTGTGTTTGTTGATCTGTTTTGATTACCTGATTATAAACTTCAACTTGTAAGTACTACTTGTTTTAGCGCTTATGATAAAATTGCAATCAAGTGTAATGACAAAGCAGATGTTACAAACTTTGATCCCAGCATATATGAGGATGAGCTGAGTACAACTGGTAATTTTGTTGCAACTTTTTGGTGGGTATTCTCTTCCTTTCCTTATCATAAATTACTTGTGTAATATTATGATCATTTTGTGACATTCTTTGGTTACTAAGTATGAGCAAGGAATCCATCCTTTCCATTCTATCTTTAGTACTGCTTGTACTTTAAATAAAACAAGTTAAGAAAATACCCTTTTCGTCCTTATATTTTGAGTCTAATTTTTATTTGTTCCTTATGTTTTAAACCATAATATTTTTACCTTCGAACTTTGAGATTTAATTTCCTTTTGATCCATAAATTTAAGAATGTGTTACATTTTTACTCTTATTCCCAGCAACAAAGTATCATTAGTTAGTTCATAGATAATTTTTAGTTTAGATTTGAAGGATATAAATTTCACAACTTATTAAGGTTGGATCGTTTCAATGAAATAAAAAAAAAAAAAAATTAATGTTAAAAGTAACTCAATAAGGTAGATGAAGCTTCAAAGAACAATTTCCAAGCATCTAAGGGGTTAGTTATTCATTATCTCTTTATGGTAGTCATAAATTTGTTATTGATTAGTTTAGTTTTTGGGTTGTTAAATTATTCATGGCTTCTATTGATAAGATTAGTTGCTAGGGTTTATCGAAAATGAGAGCTGTTGTTATGTTAATGTTTTTGGGTATGCTATTTTCTTCTAGGTTACTCCTAGTATAGATATGCAGTGGAATCAAATTGACTTTGAAAGATACAAGATCATTTTGAAAGCTGTTGTTATGTTAATTAACTTCTTTATTCACTTGGTGTGGCTTACAAATTTTGTTATTTTGAACCATCACACTAGCTTTGAACTCATTCAGACTCGCTTCAGCAAAGAACTAAGCTCTTTTGGGTAAGATTTTGGTGGTAAGTCTCGTTTAGACTTTCTCGAACCTTTACTAAATGTTGTAAATTAATTTAAAACCAACTAGGAAGGTTTTGGGACTATACGAGTAATTTTAGTAGGTATTTAGATCCACTTTAAATAATTTCAAACTAGATCATTGTGTTTTTAAATTGTCACTAATACTTGAGAATTATTGATTGTGGGTTCAAATTAGTTTTGGACTCCTTCGTACTCATTCCAACAAATAAGCTTTTTTTTTTTTTTTTGGTAAGATTTAGTTGGCAAAGTCTCATTTAAATTTTTCGAATCCTTACTAAATGTTGTAAATTGGTTTAAAATCACAAAGCAATGGGATTGTTTGGGTAAGTTTAATCAGTATCGTTTTGAATAATTCTAAACTAGATTAACATGTTTTTGAATTGTCACTAACACTTGAAATTTATTAATTGTAGGTTCGAACTAGTTTTGGACTCCTTCGTACTCATTTCAGCGAATAAGGAACTTTCTTTTTTTTTTTTTTTGTACAATTTAGGTATTAAGCTCTTCATACCCTTAAGGACTTTAAATATAATTTTGAACTAGATTAATGTGTTTTAAGATCGTCTCAAATATTTGGTTAAGATTATTGAACTAATTTTAATCTCTACAACTATATTCTTGGTGTCTTTAGGAAATTTTGCAATTGTTTTGGGAGAAAATAAGTAGAGTTCAAACAAGCAAGATGTGTTCCCTTTAAAAGGTAATATTATAAGACATCTTAAAATTTAATTTGTTCTAAAGTGTTAGATTAAAATATGTGTTGAAGTGCTCCGACTATCCTACAGTTATGTAGTCATAACTTAGTTATTGTTTATGTTTCCATTGAATTTTTATGATTTCTAATTGTAGGCAAGTAAATATTTGTAGTTAATTAGTTTTAGACATTCTTTGTTAGATAAGAACTCTCTTTAGATCCATGCAAACTCAAGCAAGTGTTATTAAAAAATAAGAGATGCCATCCCATTACCCTTTTAACCATCCAATGCATGTGATCACATCATATTCATAACTTATAAATTAATATCATATATTAATCATGTTATTTTTCCTCCGCTAGATATAAATCATATTTATATCCAATTTCCTCCAAATTAATGTATCTCATACATAAAGTTAATTATATCATATATAATTAACTAATTTAATTATATCATATATACGAACTCCCTCTTGTTAATTTGAACATTCCAAATTGATCCAAAAACTGACTCCCAACTTGTATCCAAGCTACCAAGAGGACGTTATGGATCTATGGCTTGAAGCTCCAACGATATCCACCATCTGTTAATTGCTAGACATTCCACTAAAGACCAACAGTTGAACTCTTCTTGCCATAGATATATTTCTATGTCCATTGGATATAACCAATCATCAGTATGATGACCCTTCACAGATGCTCGTAATTACAGTAGGACAATTTACCGTTTTTCCCCTACAATTACATCTTCCTCCTTATGTACCACTAGTCCCTCTAATGAACAATACAACATAGTTCTACTATGTGTGAACACCTCTCGGACCATGAGAAGGTGTGTAGCGCTACATCGTTCAAGCCCTGGATCAGCCCTTAAAGGAGCTATCTATCTACTTACCTCTGCCTCGGGGAAGGAGTGAATTTCATCTTGTGAAGCTGAGTTCCTAGCTCCTAAATCAGACGAGTCCCCAAAATGGTAGGTTTGAGTCGGCACTTTGGCCACTCGCACCCATACAAATCAAAGGACCGCCCTCAATGGCAGGAGTTCCCAACTCACTTAGGATTAAAGTCATGTTACCTATGGCCATCCTAGTGAAATGAAGTCTCAATCATGAATGGGGTTATACGACAAGACTTTAACACTTCAAGGTCTGGTCTTATACAAACTCTTTGTATAGGACGCCTCCGCTCGCATGTCCACTACACGAATGATTAGAATCAGACCATCTGTGACAAGTCACAACATTTGTAACAATTCCACAAAGACTTGATCCAGGTAACACTACAGAGTTATATGACCGCGTCCATAGTGTTACCAGGATAAAGTTTCCCCCTTATATCCATATACTACAGACTATTTTGGTTCACTTAAGACTTGATCCACTTGTATGTCATTACGAAGACTCATGTGGCAAGTCGAAGTGCTCGTTGTCGTTTGAAGAGGTATACGACTGGACAGTAAACGATAGTGCTGGAGACGTAGACAATAATGTCAATAGGTAGATGATAGTGTCAAGAGGCGGACGATAGCACTTAGACAAGGTAAATGATAGCGTCAAGAGATAGAAAATAGCGTTTGGTGGAGGTAGACAATGACATCTGAAGGAGGTAGACGATAGCGTCAAGAGATAGACGATATTGTGTAGACGATAGCATCAGGAGGTAGATGACAGATGATATCGTATAGATGATAGTGTCAGAAGGTAGACGATAGTATTAGAAAAGGTAAACGATAGTTTCAATCAGGCAGACGATAACTCAAACGGTACACGTTAGTGGCAAGCCAACTTTTCCTTTATAATTTCTTGTATCTTGAAATGTACATAGGTGATGTATTTATACAATATGGAATCCCTAATTTGGGAATGCAAGAATAACTCAACAAAACAAATGGTTAGACACTTTATTGTAACCATCATATTCCTTTGGTAAAACCTATTCTTTTGGTAAAGAGGCAAGATTGTAATTTATGAAGTCTTGCACTGCTGACGAAGCTGCTGAGTGGATTTTCCTTTGGTGACGTGGCTGGCTGTGTTGGCATCCTTAATATCCCCCCCTCAAATGAGAGGGTAGTTCTACTACATTGAGTTTGGATCGAAGGTGGAAGAACTGTGAGTGTGTTAAGGTCTTGGTGAGGCAGTCAACGATTTGGTCGGAGGATGGTACATAACGAACATCAAGCTGACCACTGAGGACTTGATCACGAACGAAGTGAATGTCGATCTCAATGTGCTTGGTCCGCGCATGAAACACCAAATTGTCGGCTAGAGTACCGACGCTGAGGTTTTCATAACACAGGACTGGAGTCGATTTATGTTTGACACCAATCTCAGACAATAATTGTTGTACCTAGATGATTTCTGCAGAGGCATGAGCAAGCGCTCTATATTCAGATTCTGTTCTGGACCGAGCAACAATAGATTTTTTTCTTTGAGGACCAGAAGACAAGATTACCATCAAGGAAGATGCAATAAGCAGCAACTGATTTTCGATCATCTATGTTGGCTTGCTAGTGATGTCTGTAGGTTACTTTAAGTACTGACTTAGATGATTAATCGCATATGTAATATCAGGTCTCGTGGTGGTTAAGTACTGTAGGGCACCAATCGTGCTCCGATAGATATATCGGACATGGAGAGTTACTTGTTTAGAACATTCAAAGAGGGTGCCGGTTTTAGATCTGCAAGGTCAAAGCAGTGAAGTAGGTCCTCGACATACTTTTCCTGATTCAATAGAACTCCATTTGGGACAGTGTGCAGTTGGACTCCAAGGAATAATGTTATTGGCCAAGATCCTTTAGAGCAAACTTGGAGTCCAAGGCTGTTACAAGCTTGTTGATTACCCGCGGATCGGTGTCGGTGATAATTACATCATCAACATATACCAGTAAGAGTATCAAGGTAGAAGTGCACCGATATATGAAGAGAGATGTATCAGACTTAGCATTCTGAAAGCCCCAGCTACATAGTGTTGTTTTCAGTGTGTTATTCCAGGCCCTTGGCGCTTGTTTGAGGCCATATATGGCCTTGTGTAAGCGACATACATGATTTGGCAGTTGAGGATGAACAAATCCTTGCGGTTGGCACATGTAAACCTCTTCATCGAGGACCCCATTAAGGAAAGAGTTATTGAAATATAACTGTCCTAGCTGCCACCCTTTGGATACAGCAAGGCTAATGACGATCCAGATGGTGGACGTCTTTACCATTGGACTAAATGTCTCGAAGAAATCAATGCCCGAGTTTTGATGGAAGCCTTTTGCTACGAGGCGTGCTTTGTACCGTTGATGGAGCCATTAGAACTCCGTTTGATTCTAAACACCCATTTATTGCCAACAACGTTCATCGATGGTGACGGAGGAACTAAAGTGCAGGTCTGATTTTTCATCAGTACTTGAAATTCATCACTCATCGCTTTGTTCCACTACGTGGTTTTGAACGCATCACTGACTCGGGTAGGTTCGGTTAGAGACCAGTCTTTTTGGGTTTGGGAGGATATTATTTTGGGTTTGAAGATGCCTGCCTTTCCTCGGGTAATCATGGGATGAGTAGACACAAGTACAGGGTGTGAGACAGTATCGGGTGAAGACTGGGCAGTAAACGACGAAGGTAAATGATCGGTGGGTTGGGCACTAGGCGATGGTGAGTCAGGTGGTAAACGATCGGTGGATACACAATCAGTAGGTAAACGATCGGTGGGTAAGCGGGTGGTGGGTAAATGATCGTTGGGTAAACTATCGATGGGTAGACGATCGGTGGGCTGGACATTACACGATGATGGTAAAAAATCGCTGGGTAAACGATCTGTAGGTGAACGATCATTGGGTGAGCGATTTCTGGGTAAGCAACTGATGGGTAGGCGATCAGTGGGCTGGACACTAGACGATGAGGGTAGACGATCGTTGGGTAAACAATTGGTGGGTAGACGATCAGAAGAGGGAGGTGGGAAGGTTGGGCTGTCTGTAGAGTTATTAGCTGGTGATTGGATGTGGGTTGTTCTGACAATCGGTGAGGGTGAGGTTGTGAACGTAGAGGACATAGAGTCACTATGCGATGTGTCCTAACTGAGGGGCAACCAGGAAACCGGGTGAACGACAACAGTTTGCTTGGCTGGTCTGCAAGCTGATGGAGACACCTGACAAGGAAAGTCGGTTTCATCAAACACAACATGTTGAGAGATGAATAGCCTACCATTGGGGTTGAGGCATTTCTAGTCTTTGTGATTCACAGCCGGACCGAGGTAGATGCACTTCTCTGTGCGATAGCTCTCCATATGTGAATTGTACGGTTTCAAGCAGGGGAAACATGCACACCCAAATATTCGAAGTTCCTCAAACCTGAGCTTTTAACATCACTTCCATTGGAGACCATCCATTTAGGACAAGGGTGGGAAGGCCATTAATCAATAGAGTTGATTATAAGAAAGCATCCCACCAATGATGTAAGGGAAGATGTGTTTGGGCTAGTAGGGTTAGCCCTGTCTCCACTATGTTTTTGTGCTTCCTCTCAGCTCTTCCATTTTGTGCTGACGTATATGGACAGATGTACCTGGAGGAAATGCAAAGCTGATGATAGACTTTGTGTATCTTGACTAATTCTCCACCATTATCCAACTATAGGGACTTGATCAGTATATTGAACTGAGTTTGTATCATGGTGAGAAAGTGTTGAAAAGCTACAAGTATGTCACTTTTTAACCTCAGAGGATAGATCCATGTGTACCTACTATGATCATCAACAAAGATAGCATAATATTTGTACCCATCTGTAGACAAGAGAGGAGCTGGACCCCACAAATCAGTATGTATAAGTTCAAAGGTTGCAGATGCTCTTGAGTTAGAGTTAGGGAAGGCTAGAGAATGCGATTTGCCATAGCTACAAGAATCATAAAATTTGAGCTCTTCATTAGATAACATAGGGAGATTACAGCCTTTGATAATAAATTCTAGTATTTTTTACGAAAGATGGCCAAGCCTTCTATGTCATATAATCTTAGACACCTTATGCTTCGAAGATATGCTAAGAGCAGATAGATCTTTATTCTTGTGCACTGGTTGCGATGGTACTCCATTTCCTACTGACTTCGAGTTGACTTCTGCACCTTCTAACTGATATAGTCCATCTTTAAGCATTCCCTTCATTACTGTTTGTCTCGTACCCTTGTCCTTAATAAGACAGTAATCTGTGTGAAATTCAATAAACATGTTATTGTCTTTTGTTAGCTTAGATATACTGACCAAATTTTTTGCAATGGCAGACACACATAACACATCATTCAGTTTCAAATTGCAGGCATCACTAGATAGACATACAGTTCCAACATGAGAAATTTCTAGAGTATTATCATTAGCTACAGTGACTACTTCAGTACCTGAGTATTCAGTCGAATTGCCAAGATTGTTGAAGTCTGAGGTAACATGATTGGAGGCACCACTGTCAGCATACCAATTTGCATCAGTCATGTTTTCTTATCTTGTCAGAAAGGGATTACTTCCATAAATAGTGGCTAGGCCTGTTGGGTGAGGTTGTGTGTTTTTGGTCTGGTTGTTGGGGAAGGGTTGTCCCTTGTTTTGAGGAGAATTGGGAACAAAATCTCTGTTATACCTGTTGAAGCAGTAAAATGTTATGTGTCCTACCTTCCCACAGACTTAACACACAGGTTTGTTGTTATTTCTTCCCTTGCCTCGACCTCTACCATGGCCACCACCACCTCGTTGTCCTCCCCCAGTAGACTAATTGCTGCTATTGGTCTTGTTATTCTGGTTGACATGTCTAGTATTTGTCATATTCACTAATGCATTATTGACTTGGTTAAAGCCTACTGTCATCTTTTGGTTTGACTGATGTTCCAATCTCCTTTCATACAGGAGAAGTTCTGATTGCATATCAAGCCACGACATGTCCACTCTCCCTTGGATCGTGGCCACGATGGTATTGTACTCTTCATCAAGTCCTAGTAGTACTTGTGAAACAAGAGCTCTTGGTGGCACAGGGCTACCAGCTTGCTCGAGATTGTTTGCATTCATTTTCATAGTTCGAAGGTACTCTTCCAGTTTTAAATTACCTTTCCTGGTTTTTTGAAACACATATCTCAGATAATCTTCTTCAGCCCTGGACTGAACACCAAAGAGTTGTTGAATGTTGGTCCACATATCCCTTGTACATTCACATCCCATCACTTAAATGGAAACCTCTGATGTCAAGGAGTTATACAGTTAGCCAAGGAGGAGTTGATCTATAGCCATCCACACTTCGTATTGAGGATTTACCTCAAGTGCTGTCGACGAGCTGGAAGCACCATTGCCGGAGCTTCCTTCTGCGCTGCACGAAGCAGCTTCTGCTCCAGTCGATCCAGTCAATATACTCTCACCGATTGCAGGTTGCAGAAACATTGGGGAGCAAACCTTTTGTCCGATCAGGTGTCCTTCAAGTCGTAACTCTGAAGGATTGGAAGCGCCAAGTTTTTTCATAGGAGGAAATTGTTGCGATCAAGTTTAATGGAGGTTATCTGATTGAGGAGTTGGTTCAAGGATGGGTCGTTGAAGTAGGCTGTGCCAAGGGTGGCTCCCAGGTTTTCCTTGATTGATGTTGGTCATTATTAGCTCTGATACCAAGTTAAAGTGTGAGGTTGAAGGATACGGCAGACTCACGTGGCAAGTCGAAGTGCTCGTTGTCATTTGAAGAGGTATACGACTGGACAGTAAAAGATAGTGCTGGAGAGGTAGACGATAATGTCAACAGGTACACGATAGTGTCAAGAGGCGGACATTAGCACTTAGACAAGGTAAACGATAGCGTCAAGAGATAGACGATAGCGTTTGGTAAAGGTAGACGATGACGTCTGAAGGAGGTAGATGATAACGTCAAGAGATAGACGATATCGTATAGACGATAGCATCAGGAGGTAGACGACAGATGATATCATGTAGACGATAGCGTCAGAAGGTAGACGACAGATGATATCGTGTAGATGATAGCGTCAGGAGGTAGACGATAGTATCAGAAAAGGTAAACGATAGTTTCAATCAGGCAGACGATAACTCGGACGGTACACGATAGTGGCAAGCCAACTTTTTCTTTATAATTTCTTGTATCTTGAAATGTACATAGGTGATATATTTATACAATATGAAATCCCTAATTTGGGAATGCAAGAATAACTCAACAAAACAAATGGTTAGACACTTTGTTGTAACAATCATATTCCTTTAGTAAAACCTATTCTTTTGGTAAAGAGGCAAGGCTGTAATTTTTGAAGTCTTGCACTGTTGAGTGAATTTTCCTTTGGTGATGTGGTTGGCTGTGTTGGCATCCTTAACATGGATCACCTCCAATAAAAAAAGAAATTAGGACATGACACGAAAAGAAAGATCTCGAATGAACTGAACTCCCAAAAAAGTCGGGTTGCTGCAAACAAATGGAGTAGAAATTATCTAAAAGCAAAAAAAAAAAAAAAAAATTAGTTACCAAAAGAACGAGTAGAAAGATACAGGAAGTAAGCGTTAATTAAACCTTAGAACATTGTGATGAGAAAATTTGAAACATTCAAATTTTATTTAGGAAGTAAGCGTTAATTATATTCGATATACTTAACAAATTATCGTTTAATTATGTATTAAACAATATGAAACGTAGGAAATATTTAAATATGATTTAAATATTGTACCCATAAATAGGGATTCATGATGGAGATTGATGTTAATTATTAATTTAATATTTGATATTAAATTAATATTATTAATTAAATTATTTAATTAATTATTTAAAATTAATTATTAGAATTAACTTTATTTAAAATTAATCATTAGAATTAATTTTATTTAAAATTACGTATTTGGGTTAATTTTAAGAAAATTAATTTAAAATTTGAATTTTAGAAATCCAAAATTAGTTGAATTTTAGAGGTAGTGAATTTTTACCACTTGAACCTCTTTAACATAACCTCTTTAACATATCGCAATTCCCACTAATTAGTGATTAATTTGATGTCACTTTGAGATGATTCTGATTTTGCATGTTTTCTTCTTTAAAGAGAAGCAAGAATTGTTGAATGGCTGACGTTTGAAGCAGCTCTTTTCTTCTCAAAATACTTAGCTCCAAATTCTTTCAAACTCCATTTTTCCTTAAAATTGATTACAATTTTGAATCCCACAATACGTTCTAAGGTCGGAGAATAGCGGAGAAGACTCAAGCAATGGTCCACAAAGTATTCATAATAAAAAAACATCTAGAGGATTGCATCAATTTTGAGCTACATCAAGGTTTGTTCTTCAAACTTTATTTTTCAGTTTTGAACAAGAATGCTTAATCCTTAAAATTTAATGTAATTAGAGTTCTTTAGATATAAATTTCTTTCGCTTGTATGTTTTATTAGTTTCACGAAGCACTAGATACAAATTCGAAGACATTCCAACAAGCCGATGTTGCGCTCAATTTAAAACGAACATGACTATGTGGCCAATTTATTGTCATTCATTACCCAATTTATTTAAACTACTTCTAATGTAAAATTTAAATATATCAAACATAAATAAAATATAAAACTTGAAGATTTATTTTCAATCTTTCTTTTCCAAATGTTATTATTCATTAAATTAGTAAAAAAAAAACATATTGCGACAGTGATAAAAAAAGAAAATATATGGAATGAAAAACAATATCACCTCCAACAAAAAAACAATAATAAATTCACCATCGTCACATTGTCGAATATGTATATATATACATTGATATACATATGTACGTAGACATATGGAAGACAACAAATTATCGGTAATATGGGCTGAAAATAGAAGAAAATAAAATTGTATTTATAAAGAAAAAAAAAAACCATAATGGAAGACAACAAATTATATTTAGCTCCAGTATGGAGGACATGACACAAAAAGAAGATCCCGAACGAATAGAACTCCTGAAAAGATGGGTTACTGCAAAAAAGTATAGAAATTATCTAAAAGCAAAAAGCAAAAAGAAAAAGAAAAGAACAAAAAAAACTTAGTTATAAGAAGAACAAGTAAAAAGACGTAGGGTGCGAAGAGAACCAACAACTGTAGATGTATTGCGAACTGTACATGTATTGAGATACATATAAACTTAATATCCCTAGTTATTTGTATGTAACTTAAACATGTATATGATGACATACAAGTGGATTATGTCTTGAGTGATAACCAAAATGGTTTGTAGTATATGGATAAAGAGGGAAACCTTATCCTTAGATTTATATAAATTGGATTCATAAAAAGATGTATACATATAAATATGTGATATTTATATGTTAATTAATTTCATGTTAAATATGATTTAGTTGATGGAGATTGGAGGTTAGTATAAATATATGATATTTATGATCATTATTAAATGTATATTAAATAGGATTTAATATATGGTCATTTAATAAATGTGTCAATTAATTAGATAAGGATTATTTAATTAATTAGCACTAAATCTATAAAGGGAAGTACTTGGATTACCCTTCTCCATATAAATATATAGTTATATCTCATTTACCAAACGGGGGGTTACACAAAGTAAGAAAACCTAACCTCTTAGAAACCACTAACAAAGTAATTAGCAAGGTAACTTTGTTAGTGGGGTTCTTCTTCATTGAAGAAGTTCGACATCATTGATAATGATGGAAGAGAAAAGCTAGAAGAATCAATAAATGTGAATTTTGATTTCTTCTCTTCTTCCTATTTTCTAGCATGCTTATAGTTTTGTTTGAATGTTTATTCTACAAATACATGTTTTATTTTACTATTTTTTGTTTCCATAAAAATCGAATGTCTAAATGAAAGGAATTCACACACTTCTGCAAGAATTCGATTCCTTTAATTGGTATCAGAGGCAGGTTTTCTTGCATTTTTATTATTTATTTTTTGAAACAAAAATTAAGTCATGAAGTGGGTTATTTTTCTGCATTTTTCTTGAAAATATATGATGTTTGCTTGATAGGTAATTTCATTTATTGGCACAATTGATTGTAAAATTTTATGTTGATTTGATCAATGTAAGGGTCTATTATTTGGGAATTTTATTTTTGCAATCGAGTCTGTATTTTTGGGTCGTTCGGGGTCAGAAATGAATATTTCTGGAGCCTAGTTTTTCAGATAAAAATAGAGGATTTGCTTCTGTCTCATGGCGCCTGGTATTTATGCATGAGATGATAGCCTACGGTGAGATGGCATGTGATGATGGCTTGTGGCGAGATAGCATTCGATGATGGCTTATGGCGAGATAAAATGGGATGATGGCTTGCGGCAAGATGCATTCCATGCGATGGGGTTATGGCCTTGCAAAGCAGAGGAGCTTGAAGGTAAGAGCGTCAACACATACCATGTGTCAACACTTACAAGATTGAACTTAAACCCATGTGGCAGGTAGCATACCCATACGATAGGTCAATGCCCATGCGATGAAGGGACTTAGGCACAATGGATGCAATGCTCACAGTTGCATGCGGGGGGATGATGCCCATGCGTTGAGCTTCATTGTCTAATGCATGCAGTGCTCGAAACCCATGCGGCGAGTCGATGCCCATGCAGTGAAGGGACTTATGCGCGATGGATGCAATGTTCACAGTCGCATGCAGAGGGATGATGCCCATGTGTTAAGCATCATTGTCCAACGCATGCGGTACTCGAAACCCATGCGTCGAGCACTTTGTTTGTCATGCATGGAGTTCAGCGAAAATCCCTTGTCCATCTCAGTTTGTGCATCATGGAAGGTACCTGGCTGATAGTTGATCGTAAGAGTCTTTTCCAACGCAAGGATGACAACTTTCCTTTGTAATTTTACTTTTGTTAAATTTAGGGTTCCAATATTTGATCTATCATAGCTTTTATATAGTTTTATATGTATGTGATGTATTATTTAACTGTGTGTTTTTTATGTTGCATAATTTATGTCATATAGTTTTAAAATCTCACCTTAGAATAAACATGATCATGCATCAAATAAATGTTATATGGTTACATGATTAATATAAGTATGCTCTTGCATTATAATATAATTGTTATATTATTTGAATGCATGTTTTGAGTAAGTATATTCCTGCGTCATAAATATTATAATGTATGATATAGAGAAATGAATATGTATGTTTATTTTTCATGTATGATAATTATAAGCGTTCTAATTAGATGAAAAATGAACGTTGCATTAAGCATAATATTACTTAGATTAATATAAACGTTATATTTAATCAAAGTCATCATAATACAAACAAAAAAGAATTTTGACAAATTCATTGTTTATTAAAGGTTATAAGTTCAATGAATTAGATTAAAATCGATAATCAAGAGTTACATGTAAACATATGTTCAATTTTTTTTTAAATGATTTGAAATTGATTCACCTAGACTTGTGTTAAATGCATTTCTAATGAGATTAGAAATAGGTTAATCTTTTAATTTGTTTTAATAGGATTAAAATGTACTTGGTTAAAAGATTAAGTCTATAAAATAATTGCTCATAAAAGGACCTTTGTCTAAAGAACATTCTGTCTAGATTGAGATTTTTAAGTTGATAGAAATGGAACAACTCTACTTGGTAACAAATCTAAAAGGTGAATTGGACAAATATTTTATAGGTAGGGACTGAGATCGGATCCCGTCGCAGTGGAAACGTTGTGTTAGAATGCCTTACATCCGACAAATCGATTTTTACATTAAACAAAATCGTTGTACTAGACAAAATAGATAAACACGTAAGCTAGCATGTTATTGGAGAAAGGGTTAAAATGATTCTTATCTTTGTAAATTCTCCAAGTGCCACAAACAATCCTCTCTAAGGTTCCAACGAACGAATCTCCAAATGGTCTTGATCACAAAGAACTCCTTAAGAGATCTTGAATACTACCACAAGAGTTACCTCGTTATTCACTGGAATTCCAATAGAGGAATAGGTGACATCTAACTATTGGGAGAGAGAGAGGCGAAAAGTGTTTTGAAGAGTTGAGAGGATTTATGGTTTAGAGAAAATTTTGCATAATAACACTAAGGAGTTGTGTAATGTAAGAGTTTCTCTACAATCAAAGTGTGTGTTGCCAAAAGGCATGAGGAGGTCTTTATATAGAGAAGAACCAAGCATCTTTCCTAATATATTTTCCTTTTCTAAGATTAATTAAATAATGTTTATCAAATAAATTAGCCCATTTTAATTAAATAACAGTTATTTAATTAATTAGCTCAATTAAATAACACTTATTTAATTTTAATTTACATAATAATTAAATAATCATATACATCCCATGTATATGTGCAAAAACTCCCTATTAATTAATTCTTTGTGAATCTAATTCACTTGAATTAATTTGAATCTTATTCAAACATTAGTCTCCAATTTAATTATAGATCATATCCATAATTAATTATATATTAATCACATTAATATATAGTTTCCTCAAATTAATTTGAACAATTTAAATTATTCCTTTTTAGTATCCTCTAGTGAGCTAACGAGGGGACCTGGTGAACCTGTAGATTAGAAGCTCTAACGATATGAGATTAATTGGTTAAACTAATTAACCAAGTTAATCAATATTCGTTAACTATGGGTACACTTCACTAAAGACCCACAGCTGCACTCGTCTCACTACAAATATATTTCTATGTTCACGGATATAGTCCAATACCAGCAAGTTAGTCCTTCACGAGTGTTTGTAACTCCAACTGGGTCAAATTACTATTTTACCCTTGGGTTACCTCTGACTCCTTAAGTACTAGTACTCCTCTAATGAACAACTTGTTTATGGTCCAACCAATAAACAGAAATCTCTCTCTGGTCAATGAAAGGGTCTCTCTTTGTTCAAGTCCTGAAGACACCACTTAAGGAAACACACATTTACTTACCCTCAGGGGAAGAAGTAAATTCTATATTGTATTATTATGTTTCCAACTCCCCACTCAGTCTTGTCTCCAAAATGGTAGGCATATTAGGTCAGCGAATTGGCCATCTTCACCCATGCAAATCAAAAGATAATCACTCGTGAACAAGAATTTATAATATACTTGGGATTAAGACTAAGTCGCCCAGATCACCCTATTGAAATAGAAACCTAACTAGTCAACAGTGTTACATCTAGTCAATACTATTCGCGGTCCAGACTTATGCAAACTCATTACATAGGATATCCTCACTCGTGTATCACCTACACGAACACGTTGGATCATTACATTTGTATCAAATAAAAAGTGGGTCGTATCCATAGTGTTACCAGGATAAGGTACCCAACCTTATCCGTATATTATAGACTTTTTAGGTTGTATCTTGAACATTGATCCCTTTATGTCTCCACATACAGTTCAAAACTCATAAGACACCCTTGGATATTAGTTTATTGGATTTAGGGTTATCAGGAAAAATAGATAACAATACAAGCGATAACATTTATTGAATTAACATGCATAACTCTTTATTGATGACGGTAAAAAAATTGACTATCTACAGGTTTTTAGGGCATAAAACCCAACATTATAAGCATGCAATAAATGATTATTTTCATTAAAAGAGTTCAACGAACAAAAACACATATTGTTAAACTATTCTATATAAGCATTATATTGAGCAAATTTAACAAGGACTTAGTTAAAATAATTTAGCCTTTTTTTTTCTAAGTTAATAAACCCAAAAGGTAGAATACTTAGTGGGAGGAAAAAGATATATATGGTATGTCATTTTTCCACCCACATTCTCCTAAAAAGTTCATAGAGTGAGATTTATGCTCGGTCTCGTGGTTGATAAAGTAAATTAACATGCAACGGAGAAAATCATAATTAATAAGCACTCTAATTATACTTAATTTGAGTTGAAAACATGCTTCAAAATAACTATTATAGAAGAGGGTTTGCTGAACACAATGCCTTTGATGAAACCTCATCAGAAACCAGGTGAGCTCCATGTAAAGATGCTTCAATCTACAAGTAGACCATCACGAAGATCTTCTTTACTGTTCTCTTATAAGGACTGTGTGGTGGAAACACTAAATTGAGCTGTTTTTTATGAAGACTGAAAAGGGTTTGGAAAGGGTTTCGAATTTTTCAGAGTTCTTGAAGAAGTTCTGAATGCTTAGCTTAATCATTCAGTCCAACACTTTAATTTATAAAGCTTTCATCATGTAAATTTTAAGCTTGCATCAAGGTCAGCTCCTTCTTCATGGATTAAGTGGAATTGGAAGAATAAGGTGCTTGCACCATACTGGAGATTTCCAACTTTTGGAAATTTCTACATTGTATTTTCAATTTTTTTTAAAAAAATGATTTTTAAAAACCAATTTAGAAATAAACTAATTTATTTGTTTTATTAGTTTTATAAAAACAATTCAATTAATTAGTTTTAAATAAAACTAATTAATTAAACCTTTTAATAATTTTGTTAATTTAATATCTAATATTAAATTAATAAAATACCAATTTAACTACAATGAATTTAATTTCATATAATTAGTATTTGAATCATAATTTAAACATTGATTAATTCTCCAATTGTGTTTAATTTCGATAAAATTAAACATCTCAATTGTAACGAATACAATTAAAAGAATCCCTAATTGAATTCAAACATTTCAAATTCTAAACCCTAATATCAAATCTCATCTAGATTACTCAATTTATTAATCCAAATTACAAGCGAGTAGAGGGACCTTATGGACCTACAGATCATGAGCTCCAATGATTTGTAATTAATTGGTTAAACTCTTTAAACCGAATTAGTCACTATTCGTTAACTACCACGTCATTCCCATATAGCTCGTTAGTTGCACTCTCCTCACTATAGATATACTTCTATCCATTTTTAATCATAATCGGTAAGTCAATCCTTCACAATTCATTCGTATTTACAGTTGGGTCAAAGATTACCATTTTACCCCTGTAAATACATCTTGCTCCTTGAGCTCCCACTGGTCCTCCATTGAATAATTTATTTATAGCCCAACTTATAAATCATGACCCTCTCTTTCATGAGAGGGTGGGGCCCTGTTGTTCAAGACAAGGCATCAACACTTAAGAGAACAACCTATCCGCTAACCCCAAATTGGGTAGAAGTGAATTCCATATTGCAAAGCTATGTCCCCAACTATCTATCCAGTCTTATCCCCAAAATTAGAGGCTTATTGAGTAGTGTTGTTGGACTACTCTCATCTATGCAGATCAAAGGATAATCTTAAAACAAGAGTTCATGATTAGATCAGGATTAAGATTGAGTTACCCTAGGTCATTGATTTTGAAATAGTCAGTTTTAACAGTAAATGGTTGTTATAAAGAAAAGTGGCTATTTTCGAGGTCCGATCTTATGTAAACTTATTACACAGGATGCCTCCACTCACATGTCTCCACATGAATGATTTTTTGATCACATCATTTGTATCAGTATGCAAAATGGGCCGCATCCAATAGTATCACCAGGATGAGGTACCCAATCTCATTCATATACTTATGGACCATTTTGGCTACATACTAAAATTTGATCCTCTTTTATGTCGCCACATAAAGTTAAAGTATCATGTTATAGCCATTGACATTTTTATTGGATTTTCATAAAAGAATGCAATATCAATAGTAATTTATTGAATAAAAAACTCAACAACATTTTTATTGATAAAAAGATTATGTTAACACATTTACGAACTGTAAGTTTAGGACATTCCCAACAGTGGTGCCCTGGGCGCACCCTCCCATAGAAAGGTATTTGCATGGGTCAATATCAAGGTGAATGGAGAAAGTGTTTATAGTAAATGGAAGAATGACATGTGATAACATATCTTGTGGTCTCCTTCATTAATTTGGAATGTTTCCTTCATCTCGGCCTCATGGTACCCTGGGCACACCCTCCCTTAGGAAGGTATTTCCATGGGGGAAGCACATTACAAATTTCAAAAATGGATAAGACCGCTATAACCAATTGCGCCAATTATGTTCTTCCCAGATGCAGACTGGTTGGAGTAGGATTATAGAATTGTGTTGGAGTTGATGCCCAAAATCTTGTAGGGTCCTTGATTAATAAAATATGTGATATTTTATTTACTTTGTCTATAAAATATGTGATATTTTAGTTGCATTAACCACAAACCAATAACTAACATCTAAGGTTATCTTTGTAACTTAAACATGTATGTGGAGACATATGGGTGGATCATGTTTAAGTGATAACCTAAATGATCTATAGTATATGGATAAGGTTGGGTACCTTGTCCTTGTGACACTACGAGTATGGCCCACTTTATAGGTGTTACAATTGTTGTAAAGTGCTACAAATGGTATGATCCTGATCATTCATGTATTAGACATGCGAGCGGGGATATTCTATACAAAGGAGTTTGTATAAGACCGCACCACAAAATATTTAGTCTCATTATATAACACCATTCATAATAGAGACTTACATTTTCCCAAGATAACCATAGGTAACATGGTCTGAATCCTAAGTGAGTTGTGAACTCCTCTCTGTGAAGGCGGTCCTTTGATTTGTATGAGTGAGAGTGACTAGATTGTCGACTCAACAAGCCTACCATTTTGAGGATTCGTCTGATTGGGGAGCTGGGAACACAGCTACACAAGATGAAATTTACTCCTTCCCTGAAGTAGGGGTAAGTAGATAAATTGCTCACTTAAGGGCTGATTCTGAGTCTTGAACAATGTGGCGCCACACCCTTTCCTGGCCAGAGAGGGGTTTAGTCATAGTAGAACTATGATCTATTGTTCATTAAAGGAATCAGTGGTACTTAAGGAGTCAGATGTAACTACATGGGCAAAACGATAATTTGGCATAGCTGTACTTTTGAGCAATTTGTGAAGGGTCATCGTACTGTTGATTGGTTATATCCAATAGACACAGAAATATATTTATAGTACGAAGAGTACAACTGTCGGTCTTTAGTGGAGTGCCCGATAGTTAACGGATGGTGAATAATGTAATTAAAAAGTTTAATTAATTATTCATGTACCATTGGATGTTCAAGCTACAAGTCCATAAGGTCCCCTTGGTAGCTTAAAAGAATTTAGTTGAGAATCAGTCTTTTGATTAATTTGAATTGTTCAAATTAATATAGGGATTTAATTATATATAATATAATTAATTTATTTCAATTATATGTGATATAATTACCATAATGTATTTGATTCATTATAGCTTAATGGGAGGAAATAAATATTTGAAGAAGATTAAAATATATTTTCTATGAATGTGATTCATAGTTGTTAAATTTAATATAAATATGATTTATATTAAATGTCATATAATAGAGAAAAGAAACTATAGTTTATATTGTATGTGATACAATATTAAAACTATAGGTTATATGTTATATTTGATATAACATATAATTTAATACAAATATAATNGTTATATGTTATATTTGATATAACATATAATTTAATACAAATATAATATGATAAGTTAGTTATCATATTTATTTATATTATATTATTATTATTTGAATAATAAGGAAGGGAGTTACAACTCCCTCCCCTTTCTTTTCTCTCCACCCACTTTAGTGGAGGTGATTATTCAATTTGGAAAAAGGAGAATAAAAGAAAAATAGTTTTTCTTCTTCTTCTACGTTGAAATTGTTGAACGATTGAATTTTTTACAGAAGTTTTATGCATTCTTGTGTTCTTGAGAGAATTCTCAATCCTTCTCCTCCACCCAAACTTTTCCTCAAACCAAAATAGTCAAAGTCCACCACTCCTAGGTTTTCAACCCAAGAATGCTAAAAACTCCATTGTGGTTGTGTCTGGGTTTTGGTTCGAGAAAATCTTGAAGAAGGTCTTCAAAAAGTTGCTGATTCCATTCGAGGGAGGATTCGTGAAGAAAAAGGTCTTCAAAGGTGAAATTCTTGAAACTCTTTTTTTTATATAGCATGCTGTAATTTAATTTAAATGCATATTTGTTGTTTGTATACTGTAAACTTAGTATTTGATAATTAATTGAATTTGGATGAGAACCCATGAGGGATAGTCTCCACATATATGCTTAAGTTACATAAAATAACATTGGATCTTAGTTTATTGGATTGAGTAAATGCTTATAAAATAACACTTATTTTATTAATAATAATATGTTTACAAATTGTTTACAAACTACAAGACTACCAGGAGAATTGAGAGATAAACTTGAGTAGTTTTTTGTTTTTTTTTTTTGTTTTTTTTTTTTGTAGCCATTACAGCCTAACCAATCATGTCACACCTCTTCCCGAATTACCCTCCTAATCTGAGAACAAGTGTGAAGACAATAATTTTCAACCCTCTTATAACAATTACCACCAACATAATTCCATGAACTAACGTCCTTGGTACCTGATAACAGTTTATATCTTATAACAGACCATTACCACATAGTCAACACAACTTAAACATATAGATCTCGTACAGCGGAATACTTATTCACATATATCATAGTTAAGGGATCTAGTAAGTCTATTTACAACAACCATAAAAAAAAAAACTCTACCCTAGCTTCCCACAATATGAACATAAGACTTAAGTTTAACAAAGACGTGATAAGCCACCTAAGCTTCATGTTCCTAATATTTTTTAAAAGTGAGTGACTGGCAGAACTGCTAAGCCTCAGGACGTCAATCACTACTTGGGGAGGAAAACATTAAAATAGGTGAGCTTAAAAGTCCCAGTGAGTGACTTCTTTTAAATAAATCACACTTTCATAACTTATGATATAGACATGTTTAGAACAAAATATTTACATTCCCATTCCAGGGTTCGGAGATAAAATCATAGCATAGAATACCCTGGACAAAATCTCATTAACATTTCCTATAAAATTCCTCTACTTCTTTGCCTAAATATGCAGGAGAGGCATTTTTCTCAATCCCTAATTATCTTAGTTGAAAGAGAGCCCTTTTACTCGATCTCATCAACATCAATAACATGAATCTTACGTGCATGTAGAACTGAGTAGGATCCTGCTTACCTTACCATACCTTCGGTAGCAAGGATCGTTATATAGCTGGGTACCTTACCTTCAGTAACAATGCTTAAGACTAGGTTTTACATATCAAACATACATATTAACATCATAAAACATCATACTTATCATGCTTAAGGAAATCAATAAATAGTTCATTCTGATGTTAAACATGCCATAAAACTTGATTGGAATGCATGGAAGTTATAAGTAAAAACTGTCTTCAAATCATCAACATGTGTTCATATCCGACTCGTATTACTTTAAACATGCATTGGAACATCAAAATAAAAGTAACTATGCGTCGGAAATTCATAAGTAAAACACTTAGCAAATATTTTGAAAACTAGTCACTCACTGTCTTGAGTTACCCCCTCAAAAGGTTGTAAGCCTCCCTTATATGCGTTTTTCCTATAAGAATACCGAGAGTCTTTGATTAATGCCTTGGCTCCCTCTTGAGGTTAACTTATTATTCAAGGTAACGCATGTTAAGCCTCAAACCTAGTTCGATGCATCATCTTATTCCCCGTTTCACTCGACGCATCCTCAATATTTTGTACCTAACGCATTGCCACGCGTAACCAAATTTTTACCTTGTGACTATTAGGTGGGTGTCAACTTGCACACAAGAGGCTCTCAGGCATTAGAATGTGTCTGTCTCGCCTACGTGATGGATGCTTGTTCACACTTAGCCTCAGCTGGTTAACTGCTTGCTTATGTGTGGGTTGCAGCTTTCTACTTGTTCATCCGACCAAAATTCTAAATTTTGCTTTTAGCTTGAGTAACTTAAATTCCAAACTTAAATGAAATTTTCTTTTAAGAACTTATCCCTAAACGTCTTAATTAGCATACCTTAGAATCCCAGCCTCATATTCTTCCTTATGAACTCGAAATTTACCAAGTTTTATAACTCGTCCGTGTGGCTTTAGGTTCTTAAACACTTGAAGGAATTCCTTAACCTTCAGCTCAATTCCATGGAAATTTTCCTCTAGCAGCCCTAATTCAACTCTTTCAACGCTCAAGCTTTAGACTGATCATAACTCACCTCTCTTAGAACGAATAAAATGTCCAAACCAAGCTTTTGAATTTCAAACTCCTTTTTATACAAAGGTTGCATGATCTGCTAGTTTCTTAATATGACACCTGGCGCATTAACCCTTATTTATGACTTCTAAGCATGCCACTTAGCTCAATAATTGGATGATTAAGCTGAATGCTTTAAGTCCTTCATCAACACCCAAGTTGGTGTCCCCCCTACTCTTCCTCCTCGGCCAGTGCATACCACGATTAACACCGCACACTCTTGTTCACACATCGCTAGCCACGGATATACTGGTTACACTCATCGACACCTCTCTTAACCTCTTATGCCTTAGTATTCATTGTCTACCATGTGTTCACTTAGGCAACCTCAATTGCCTGCATACTATCCATCTGAGGCCTTTACTAACCTCCATATGGCCCTATGGCTCTTGTTACACTAGCCAACTCATACCACGGCTAACGCCGCACACTCTTGTTCATGCATCACTAGCTAACGCATACACTAGGGAAACTCATCGATGCCCCCTTAATCTCCCATGCCTTAGTACTCCTTGTCTACCATGCGTTCACTTAGACATCCTCAATTACCTGCATACTATCCACTTGAGGCCTTTACCAACCTCCATATGGCCCTTGACGCATGCCTCCTGATACACTTAGCCCATTTTCGCCTTTAGACTCTTAAGCCTACAGTCGCTCATGTGTTCCTCATTTCTATATTTCTGATACCCTTCTAAGTGTTAACTCTCTTATCTCACCCGATAGCACAACTTCTGGCACTTAGGCAAATTCCTACTTCCTTTTCAACCTGATGTCACACCTCCTTCGTCTGACTTAGCTTCCCTAATTTTTGTCTCAGTGTTGGTTGCTCTTTATTACCCAAGAGCACCCCATTTCAAGACTTAGAAAGTTCTTCCTCATTTCTACCTCACACGGATACTCATTATAACTTCCGTATTATTTTCACTACTACAAACATTACAACTATTTGCTTACAAGAATTGAAACACATACTAGGGTAATTAGTACGTAATTAAGGGGACTTAAACATAATTAGCTAGTAAAATAGGTTTAAGGTTTATAGGGCATATCGTGAGAATGAAAGCATTGGAAGGAAAGTTGTAACTCCCTTCCACTAAATGTATAATAACTCCCTTTGGGAGTTCTTCCTAATATATATTAAATATAATTTAATATATAAATAAATTAATAGTATTAATTAATTAATAATTAAATATCATATATTTAACTTCATTTGAATCTTCTCACATAACCTATGTTTTTAATATGAATCTCATTCATATTAATTTTAACTTGTAGTATTTATATGAATCACATTCATATAATTAATATTTGAATCTTATTCAAATATATTACTCTCATATATTATATAGTATTAATTATAAATCATATTTATAATTAACTATATATTATAATGTATCAATTTACATATTAATTTGAATTTCATTCAAATATTTATCTCTCTCATTAATTATAAATCATTTTTATAATTAATTAAAGTGTATCAATATATGTTATATCAATTTGAATCTTATTCAAATTTTTATCTCCCTTATACATATTATTAATTATAAATCATATTTATATTTAACTATGTATTATAATGTATCAATATACACTATACTTTATATCAATATAAAATTTTCCTTAAATAATTAAACAATTCAAATTATTCCAAAACCATTGATTCCTTGTTTTATCCTTAGTGAGCCAGCAAAAGGATCTAATGGACCTACAAATTAGAAGCTACAATGATACAAGATTAATTAATTAACACTCATTAACTGCATGTCACTCCACTAAAGATCCACAACTTTAGTTTTTGCATTGTAGATATATTTATATGTCTAAGAGCACGTCAACCTTTCCCGAATTGCTCATAACTACAGCTGGGTCAAATTATTATTTTATCTCTCTGTAGTTACATCTAACTCCCTAATTACCACTAATCCATCTAATGAACAATTAGTTATAGTTCAACTATAAACTAGACTCCTTTCTGGCCAGTGAGAGGGTGATACACCTCATTGTTCAAGACAGAATCAACCCTTAAGGGAGCAATTCATCTACTTACCCTAAAGTCGATAAGGAGTGATTCCATCTTGTGTATCTATGTTCCCAACTCCCTACTCAGACAAATCTCCAAAATGGTAGGCAAGTCGGCAAATCTGACCACTCTCATCCATACAGATCAAAGGATCGCCCTCATAGACAAGAATTCACAACTCACTCAGAATTAAAGATAAGTCTCCTATGATCATCCTATTGAAATGTTAATCTCTTCGAGTAACGGTGTTATAAAGAGAGATTAATGATTTTGCGGTCCGATCTCATACAAACTCTTTGTATAGGATATCTCATTCACATGTCTCCACATGAATGATTAGGATCATCGTTTCTAACACTTTACAACCGTAGTGTCACCAGGATAAAACACCCAACTTTATCCATATACTATAGACTATTTAGGTTATTACTTAAATATATTCTACCTGTATGTCAACCACATACATTTTAGTCTTTAGTTGAAGTTGAAATGTCGTACATGATGAAATATTTAACCAATAAGTTATTTAGGAAGAAAATTCGTATTATCTACATATGCATGAAGGTACATCTGATGCATTTGATGTTGGCCTCGTTTATAGGAAGAATACAAAATGGGTTAGCTATGTCTACAATGCAGAAGGGGGATAATTTTATTAGAGAGAATGTCAACAATGCTAAATACGAATTCTATTTGGGTTTCGGGGATGTCTTTCAAACGCTTCACTTGCGAGATCCCCTATATAGTTGTTCGAAGCATCAGTAGATTCAAAGAAATTCCAATAGTAAAACTCTGTCGTGAAGGCGCTGCATTTGAGTATGTTGAGGGGGGCAATTGAAGTGTTGGCAGTCGAAGCTTTGGCAATATTATTTGGGCTTCATGTGACTTTTTATATGGGTTTAACTAATTTTGATTCTCAGATTTTAGTTAAAGTCATTCATAACAATTCTGTGCATAATTTCACAATTGGGGGGATAATGGAAGAAATTAGAGAGTGGACAAATACATATTAGGGTTCTTCTTTTATTCCTCGATCTTTTAACGGGGTTGTTCATTCTTTAGCTAGATGAGTTTCTTCTAATGCCGATGCTAGTCAATGAATCTTTAATGTACCTATGTGGTTGAGGTTGGACTTTGAGCTTGATGCTCAATTTTGTAATCCGCTAAGCAGTAATTCCTTTTCATAAAGTTTGAGCCCTTATAAAAAAAATCTGACCATTTTTTATTTCATCAATTGTGAAATGGAGGTTGCAACCATTGCCTATTCAAGTTTTATTGAGTTTCTAATTCATTAAGTTATTTTTGGATTAACCAATTTAACAAAGTTGTATGATAAGTGAAAAAAATGATCATTATTAATAGTTCAAAACATAATTAGATAAATGCAACAATTAAATTTATTCCTAATATAAAAAAAAATTCATGCAAACATGAACCTACCTTGATTGACATATAACTTCTCGACTACCAAATTAAAATATATTGTTGATTAATCTGGTCAATCTGTAGACGCTCATAGGAACGGCCCATAAGCTTAAGGCCCATCGGATAACGAAACTATATTTTGTTGAATACTTCCAAATTTCCAATTACACTATTTAAGGAAAAATACATGCTTTGTACATACTTAAAAAAGGGGTCTAAACCACTCTACTTGGATTTTTTTATTCTTATTTTCGAGTTTAATGTGTAATAAAATATATTTGAGTTCTAACTACAATATATATCTTAACTAATTAAGTTATGGTTAAATTAATAAAAATCTCGTTGTTTTATTGAAAAAAATAATGTCCTAAGAAAAGGTAATAATATATTTAAAGAAGTATTCCTTGCTATTATGAATATAGCTCAACTAGTATTGACCTCGAGATCAAAGGTTTCTTAAAATAATTTATTATTATTATTATTATTATTATTATTATTAAATTACAATCCAGAGCAATAAAATTTTTAAAAAATACACATCAATTCCAAATTTCTAATGATAGTCGACATTTTATTTTCACACCATGCTTTCTGCTCAACAAAAATATTACTATAGTCAAAATGAAAAAAAAAAAAGGAAAAAGAAAAAAGAAAAAGAAAAACCAGCAAATTATTAAACATATTTGCGTTTACAAATAGATTAATTTATACCAAACAACTCACTCTAAACTTGCAGTCTATTTCAATTATGCATCAAGACTTTGGAAAGATTCAATTCTACTTCTAAATTTTGAAATTTATTTTTAAAATATTTTCTTAAAGAATTTTGTTATTAAAATATGACGAAAATTGATGCTAGTAAGTAAAACTTAAAAGGCACGAATGATATTAGTTATAATATCATTCGTGTAAATTAGTGTGGTTGTTGATGAGAAAAATTGATTAGCTAAATGACTTTAAATATATCTTTTGAGATGACAACAAATAATTCTATGTTGATCTCTAACTTTTAAGCATAAACTTTCATGTCAATTTTCGTACTTTATTTTAATGAAAAATGAAATATTTCTACGACAATTTTGACATTCAAGGTCATATTTTAAAAATAAATTTTAATATTCAAGGATAAAAATAAAATTTTTTAAAAAAATAATTATTTAAAATAGTAAAACTAATGAAAAAAAGTTTTAAGTATAGTAAAATGTCAACAACTATCAACAATACATTACGATATATCGCGATTGGCTATGCATCTATCATACTCTAATAGTTGTCTATTGCGTTTTATCGTGGTCTATCATTGATAAACAGTGATATTTTATTATAATTATAAATAAGTTGATTCATTTTTCTTCACTTGAAAACAACCATAAAAAAAGATATAGAGGCATAATTAAAATTATNTAACAAATATAAAGTTGGGATTGCTTCAAATAATAATAAGAATAAGAAGAAAAAGAAGATATATATGTATGTATGTATATATATATATATATAAAGTTGGCTTATACTAGTTGTTGAGTTTTTTAGAACAAATCGATAAAGTTAAGCATTTAGACATTCATACAAGTTCCAACATAAGAATCAGTAATAATACAAATTGAGGTCGGATTTCAATCTCCCACTCCGTAATTTTATACTAAAAAATAATATTAGAACTAGTCCAGCTACGAGGTTTTTGTAAGAATTTGTAGTTAGTTTTAAAAACAGGTGGTTTTCCTTTGGTTTTTTTAAATATTAATTTAGAACCTTAAATTTTAATGACTACATCAATTTAAATAATGAAATAATAAATATATCAAGTTAAGCCTTAAACTTTTGTAAGCATATCAATTTCCACCCTTAGAAAGCCCTCATATGAAAGCTTAAAAGTGTATCAATTAAATTCATACACTTTTATAAATCTTAATTAAACTTTTAGACAAAATTTTCTTAAAAAATCGTCAATGCATTTACTCTAATCGTCCATTTTGTAAAATTTCACATTTAAAAAAGTCTACACACATCTAAGAATTAATGCATAGTTGATTTTAAAAAAATAACCATTACCTTAAAAGAATTAGTAGTTCAATTGACTTAAATTTTAAGTTTCACACAATATTGATTAAATAATATTTGGAGGAAGGTATAAATTTACATATAATATCATTGATAAACAATATTTTAAATTTTTAAGTCCAACCTTGACACTTTAGTAAAAAAGAAAAAAATTGTTATGGGAAGATTTTCAAAAATAAAAAAATAAGGGAAACTATTTATCCAAATAGCAAAATTTTAATCTTCCTTATAAAGGTTATAAATATTGATAGGAGTAGCATCAAATAGAAACAGATAAAAATCTATCACTAATAAAGATCGGTAGAAATCCATCGACATATATATATTGTTATTTTTATAAATAGTTGACTTTTTTCGAAAGAAATTGAAGTTGGATCGCACACGCATCATCCGCAACAAAATTCAAATTCAAAACCGACGTCCACGACCCCGAGCCGTCAGCTATAATTTAAATGACGTCAATTTATAAATATATTTTTGTCGCAAATAATATCATTTATAAATATCTCCAAAAATATATCTTTAATCAATTGATTTTTTCATAATCATTTACTCCTTAATTACGTGTTCTCGATGCTCATTGCTCAATGTTGGCTCGAATGAAATCATTAAACCTCCGAAGATCTCTTTCGTAATTTCATTTTTATTGAAAATGAGCCTTTTTTTTAAAAAAAAAAAAAAAAAAAAAGTTTACAAAGTCTACCTGATTACCAGGTGCTATTGTCCTATGCTGAATTTTGACATCTATTTTTTGAATTTTTGATGTTGTAAGGTTGAATCACTTTTAAGTCTCATTTTTTATTGGTAAGTGAAAGAAACATTTATGATATATTTGAGTGTAATTCTGAAATTGTTAAATGTTGGAATAAACACGGTATATTTTGAATCAACTATGCCTCTTGTATGAATCTAATAGGAAATTAGATCATTAAAAACAATAAAATTTATTCGGCAGAAGACATTAACAATTCTTCCTCAAGGAGAGAAGTAAAAAACCACAAGGTGCAGTCAAAATCTCCACTATAATCAATAGACATCAATGAGTTACAACGAGTTCTCCCAAATCACTACTAGAAGCATACACAAAAGAAATCTCAAAATTAATAATCTTGTCAACAACAATAGAGAATAATAAATTAGAAAGATCTTACTTAAAGTGAACAATCAATTATCTATTTTAATATGACGTAATGACTCAACTTTTCTCTTTGTAGTTTCTTGAGAAAATGGCTTATGAGTGTTACAATAGACAAATTATTATTATGAATGGACGACTAGAATTATGTTTTGATCGACAAAGAAAGACATTTTTGTTGTGAATTTGAGAAGCACAACGACAGACAATGAGAATACGGATTGGAGAAAATAATAACAATATATAATAAAATAAATAAATAGCAAAAAGTAAATAAAATAACAAAGAATGGATTTCTCCACCTTCTCCAATTTTTTTGGATCAATCACCAATATGTGTGAGTCTTTCAAAATCCATTAAATGCCACTATTTATAGGCAATTTGGCAAGTATGAGATGGATTACATGGATATTAATAGTGTATAATCTTGAGACACATGGGCAACACATGGGGTAATGGATAAGTGACACATGGCCAATGGACGTTAATAATGGATATCTACATTACACCTAATTTAACATATTTATAACACTCCTCTTTAGATGTCTATTATATACAAAATATGTCTCATTCAAACCTTACAAGAAGAAATCCACTCGAAAAGAATCCTAGTGAAGGAAAAAAGTACATATTTCATATAATCTGATACTCTTAAAAAGTATATTTACTCTCCCTCATGGAAACATCACTTGAGATATCTGAGTCATCACGTTCAAATGTTGTGCACTAGTTTTTCAAAGGTTGCGATAGATAATATCTTTGTAAATAAGTTTATCAGGTTATCTTTCGAACAAATTTGTTATACAATGATGTCGTCATTTTCTTCAAGATCATGAGTGTAGAAAAGCTCCGGTGAAATATATTTTGTTCTATCTCTTTTCACATATCATCCTTTGATTTGAGATATGCATGTTGTGTTGTCTTCATATAATATCGTTGAAAGATTTGTACTAGAAGACAAATCACATGTTCCATAAATGTGTTGAGTCATTGATCTTAGCCATACACATTCTCAACTAGCCTTGTGAATTGTAAGAATTTCAGCATGATTTGAGGAAGTGACTGTTATGGTCTGTTTCACGATCGCCACGATATTGTTGTTCCTCCATATGTGAATAGATAACCTTTTTCAGATCTAGTTTTTAGTGGATTTGATAAATATCCAGAATCTGCATAACCAACTAGATCAAAATTTGATTTATTTGAATAAAACTCATGTCGATCGTTCCTCGGAGATAACAAAGTATATGTTTAATTATGTTTCAATGTCTTTTTATTGGAGAAGAACTATATCTTGCTAATAAATTTACTGAAAATACAATATTTGGTCTTGTATTATTAGCAAGATACATAAGTGCACTGATTGCACTAAGATATGGTACTTCAGGACCAAAAAGTTCTTTATTATCATCTCAAGGTCGAAATATATCTTTCTACACATCTAGTGAACGAACTTCCATTGGAATGTTCAATGGACGTGTTTTGTTCATATATAAAATTTTTAAAACTTTTCATGTATAAGTTGACTGATGAACAAATATCTCATATGCTAAATGCTCAATTTGCAAGTCAAGGAAAAATTTTATTTTTCCGAGATATTTCATTTCAAATTCTTTCTTAAGATATTCTATTGCCTTTGAAAGCTTTTCAAGAGTTCCAATGATATTTAAGTCATCAACATATACAGTTATAATATCAAAATTCTTACTGTGATTTCTTTATACAAACACATGCACATATTGGATTGTTTTGATATTCCTTCTTTCAACATATATCTACTCAGACGATTTTACCACATTTGTCCTGATTGTTTCAATCCATATAGCGATCTCTATAACTTTATTGAATACAATTCCCAAAAATTTGATTTATATGTTTCAGGTGAAGGAATTGTAAGGTCCACTGTAGTAGCGGTGATTGTTCCCAATTTCCTATTTTCATAGAATGATAATTTACAGTACAAATTAATATGCATTAACATTAAATTACAACATACTTTAGAAAAGAGGAGGAAGGATTGGGAAAACACATACCCTTGAAAAACACAACTATCTTCATCAAATCCTCCTCTCTGGTCTCGAACAATCACGAATCAAAAGGCTGTCAACGAGGACGCCACCACGTGGAGCCTTCTGTATTCTTTTTCTGGGTAAAGAATTGGCAGGAGGTGTGGGCTCTGCTTATTTTTGTAAAAAGTGAGAGAGATTTGAGAGAGAGGAAATTTTTACTACGTATCCAGTGGGAGAGTAATAGAGATCTTTCTCACTCTGCGTAAGAAACTAGAGAGAAGAAAATCATCAACCTGTAACTCCCACTACCACGTCTGATGAGAGAAAATTAATAACTCACTCCCTTTAATTTTGAAAATTAAAAATAAAATTTAATATATATATATATATATATATATATGTTATATCAAATATAACATATAACCTATAGTTTTGATATTGTATATCAAATACAATATAACCTATAGTTTTTATTTTTCTCAATAATACATGACATTTAATATAAACCACATTTATACTAAATTTGATTGTATGAATCTCATCCATATAATTAGTATTTGAATCATATTCCAATATTTAATTTCTCTCAAAATAAACTTTATATTATAATGTATCAAATATATAATATTAATTATATCATATATAATTAAGTTAAATTATATCATATATAATTAATTCACTCAATTAATTTGAAAATTTTAAATAAATGCAAAATTTATTCTCAATAATCCATGTTGAGTTACAGATAGTTAATTAAACTCCTTTAATTAAATTATACAATATCCATTAACTGTTGATCATTCTACTATAGATCGACAACTGCACTCTTCGCACTACAGATATATTTTTGTATGTTGGAAATGGAGACCTAAATCTCCTTGTAATCTCGTAGTTTGTAAACTCTATATATTATTGTCAATAAAATAAGTATTATTTTATAAACATATACTAATTCCAATAAACTAAAATTCGAGATTATTTTATGTAATTTAAACAAGTATGTAGAGGCATATAGGTGGATCTTGTTTAAATGATAACCTAAATGGTTTGTACTAGATGGATAAGATTCGATACCTAATACTGGTGACACTATGGATACGATCCGCTTTGTAGGTGTTACAAGTGTTGTAAAGTGCTACAAATGATCTGATCCTGATCATTCATGTAGAGACATACGAGCTGGGGTATCCTATACAAAGAGTTTATATAAGATTAGACCACGAAATGACTAGTCTCTTTATATGACACCGTTAATAATTGAAACTTACATTTCACTAGGATAACCATAGCTTACATGACCTAAATCCTGAATGAGTTGTGAACTTCTACTCATAAAGGGTGGTCCTTTGTTTTATATGGGTGAGAGTGGGCAGATTACCAACTCAACAAGCCTACCATTTTGGGGATTTGTCTCATTAGAGAGCTAGGAACTCAGCTACATGTTGCTCGTTCCAGCATGGAATATGAGTATCGCGCACTTGCCCATGTCTCTGCTAAGATCATTTGGATCCGTAACTTGTTGACATAAGTCAGATTTATTGCGTCGGGTACACCAATTTTATGGTGTGACAATCTTGGGACAGGAGCCTTGGCGGCCAATCTCGTGTTCTATACCCGCACCAAACATATCGAGATTGATTCACTTTGTCAGGGATCAGGTGTTGAAGAAATATTTGGATGTTTGCTATGTTCCTTTGAAGAAAAGTTGGCCGATTGCCTAATTAAGCCTTTGCCTCATAATCAGTTCACCTATCTCCGTTCCAAACTCGATCTCATTGAACCTCCTCCGAATTTGAGGGGGATATTGGTGACCAAGTCAACTGGTGACATGCCTCGTGACTCAACTCCTCTATGCTGATCTGGGTCTCCTATGTGAATGATTAAATCGAAGAATTTTCGAGAGATGAAATATTTCCTTTCTATTATCATTCAACAAATTACAGAGAAATGCATTGCCCTAAAATAGTATTCTGTATAGTGTTTTTTTGGTTTCAGATTCTTTCAGTAATATATATTCAATTGCTCTCTGCCTCTGGAGACTTGTAAGCAGATTAAAGAAATGCATAAATCTGAGGAAGGCTTCTCCATAATTTCTTCTTCCTTCATCTTTGTTGAAATTTGACTATAAAACATAAATTTAAGAAAATAAATTAATATTTTTCCTCGAAATTTATAATTTGCAACCAAAGTATATTTTCGAGAAATGAAACTACACAGCAGGGAAATAAAATGTGGTTGTTTTGTGCGTCCATCCTCCCACGTGTCAAACAACCTTTTACGTGTCGGATTTTGGGTATTATAACGGTTGATCAATTATTCAAAAACACGACTGATTATTATAATATATATTGGTCATCCCTTTTTTTTTTGGTCTTTTATTTAAGGTTAAATTTTTCTGGACATTCAAGTTGCTTCTGTTTCACTTTTCCTATTTTTCTTCTTAAAAAATAGCTTCTATTTGACTTTTCAAATAGTATTGAATATTTTAATTTGTTATTTTATTTTCATTTGTTTTCAAATTTTAAAAAATATCTAATAATTCTAGAAACTTTCACATTTTATATTTAATTGATTCTTAAATATTTAGATTCTGTATTTAATTTGATTTATTTAACATTTTTTTAAATTCATGTATCTTCCAACATAAAATATAAATTTTGGGTTGTATTAAACATAAAATTTAATTTTATATATAAAAAACCATACATATATCAAAGATCATACATAATTGAAAATTTATTAATTTATTCATCACAAAATTTGAAATAGAGATTTAAGAGACACAAAAGTATAAATTCATAAATTTATTATATACTTCTAAAACCAAACGAGCACAAAAATAAAATATTGATATTTCCCAAACTAACACGATATAAGTTGAAAATGGATAGTTTTGATATTCTCTTTTGAAATGTGGTTTTTTTTCTCTCAATTAATGGTTAACAAAATTGACTACAAACTTTGTTTTACCTCGAAATTATTATAAAACAATTTGAATTTCATGAAATTAGCTTTCTACATTAAAGCGTCTGTTGAAAAACAAGCCTACCCATTTGAATATGATTTTTTTTTAAAGTTTAAGCATAAGATAAGTTAGTGTTTAAATACAAAATTATATATTTTAAAATTATTATAAATATGTTAAATTAGGTCAAATGTAGATATCTATTATTAGTGTCCATTGGTCCTATGTTACTTATCTATTACCTCATGTGTTGTTCATATGTCTCAAAATTACACACGTAATCCACTCCTTACTTGTTAAATTACCTATAAATATCGACATTTGGTGGGGCATTTGGTGGGTTTTGAAAGACACATATTCTAATCAATCCAAAAAGATTGGAGAAAGTGGAAAAATTCATTCTTTGTTATTTTATTTATTTTTTGTTATTTATTTATTTTATATAGTTATATATTATATTATATTTATTTTATTATATATTATTATTATATTATATATTTTCTCCATATTCATGTTCTTGTTGTGTGTTGTTATGCTTCTCAAATTCACAACACGTTATCAGCATGTACTTCTATCGTTTTCCTCGCTAAAGGTAGGTCCTAAAGGTATGTCGATTTTTTTCTCTTCGTTATAATTAATAAATTTCACGTTATTTCGTATAATTAATATCTATTAAATTTCTAATATAAATACAATATTTTAAAATAGTGCCACCATGACAAATCTCACAAAATTAGAATTTTCCACCCTTTATATGATTTTCCTTCGTCATCATCTCCACAAGGAATTGAAAATGAAGTATCTTACAATAAAATATCCCCGTATCTTGTGAAATTTTTTGAAAAAGAGGTATGATCATAAAAAAAAAACAGTTATTCTTCCTAAAGGTTGTTATGAGTGGATGTACTTGAGGCTACAAGATTCCAAATCAGTAAATGATTACAACTCTACATTATTTAAAATCAGTTTGAAACTGTTGTTATGCGGAAAGAAAATTTTTTATGTTGATATGTTAGAGAAGACATTTTCTATATTTCATGTCTTGAATGTACTCCTACAGTAGCAATATCGAGAGAAAAGTTTTAAATAATATTCTGAACTAATTTCATGTCTTCTCGTGGCCGAACACAATAACGAGTTATTAATTAAAAATCATAAATCTCGGCCAACCAGGATGACACCATTCCCTAAAGTGAATGTTGTTAATTTTAATAATAATCGTGGTTGAGGTCGAGGTCGTGGTTGAGGTCGTGACTATGGCAGAGGAAAAAATATTATTATTTTCGTGGTGGTCATTCTAATCATTCAAACTTTAAAAGAACCACACAAAATAATGATCACAAAGGAAAAGCCCCACAAGATAAGAGTTCAAAAAGTGTTAAAAATAAATACTTTCGATGCGGAATGACTGAGCATTGGTCACGTACTTATAGTACGTCAAAATAGTTAGTTTATCTCTATCAAGCATCCTTGAAGGAAAAAGAGAAAACTATAGAAGCAAATTTTGCATACTAGGATAATGACATATTTGATCCATCCCATATGACAAATTTGGATGGGACAGATTTCTTTAAATCTTCTAAAGAGAAAATCGGCAGAATTGATGGAACATCAAGTGTATCCTTTGATTTTGAAAATATCTCGACTTAATTTTTTTTTTTTTTTTTTTTTATATCCATCTCCATGTTTTCTTTCCTTTTAGTAGATTATAACCTTTGTATATTTCAAATGTTGTTTTTCTTATTATAATTATTTTCTTTTAATGAAGAATCCTAGATCATTTTCATATGTTGGGTGACAAAAAAATGAGTAAAGAAAATCTATCTTTGGTAGATAATGCAACTACACATACAATACTTACAAGTAGAAAAAATTTTTCAAACTAAAAATGCTGGAAGAAAAAGTCAATATAATATCAGCTTCTACAAACCTAATTGAAGGGTTTGAAAAAGCAAATATTATTTTTCCTAGAGGAAAAAAATTACAATTTACAATTGACAATGCATTGTTCTCTAGTCAACCAAAGAGAAATTTACTTAGTTTTAAATATATACGTTGCAATGGTTATCATATTCAGACTGATAAAAAGAAAAATATGGAGTATCTTTATATCATATTTACTGTCTTATATGAAAAACATATACTGAAGAGTTTCCTGCTTTATCTTCTGGATTATATTATACTCATATACAAGTAATTAAAACATATGCAACAATGAATCTCAAATTCATAAATCTGGACATATTTACAATTTGGCATGATAGATTAGGTCATCCAAGATCTATAATGATCAGAAGAATTTTTAAGAATTCAAATGGACATCCATTGAAGAGCCAGAAGATTCTTCAATCTAGTGAATTATCATGCGATGTTCGCTCTCAAGACAAATTAATCATTAGACCATCACCAGTCAAAATGGGGACTGAATCACTTGCATTTTTAGAATGAATCCATGTTGATATATGTGGACCTATTAACCCAACAAGTGAATCATTTAGATATTTTGTAGTATTAATAGACGCATCCAGCAGATGGTCACACGTGTGCTTAGTATCAAGTTGAAATCTTGCATTTGCAAGATTATTTGCTCAAATAATTAAGTTAAGAGCACAATTTTTTTATTATACAATTAAGACCATTCGTCTTGATAATGCTATTGAATTTACATCTAAAGCTTTTGATGATTATTGTACTTCAATTGAGATAAGTGTTAAACTTCCAGTAGCTTATGTTCATACACAAATGGTTTAGTAGAATCATTCATAAAATGTTTCCAATTGATTGCTAGACCATTGCTTATGAGGGCTAAGCTTCCCACACCTGTATAGGGACATGTTATTTTGCATATAGCTTCACTTGTACTCATTAGGCCAGCATCTTATCATAAATACTCGCCATTATAATTAGCTTACGACCATGAGCCAAATATTTCTCATCCAAGAATTTTTTAATATGTAGTATATGTTCCAATTCCTCCAACACAACGTACTAAAATGAGTTCTCAAAGGAGGTTAGGAATATATATTGGATATGATTCTCCATCAATTATCAAATATCTTGAACTCTTAACGGGTGATGTATTGACTATATGATTTGTTGATTGTCATTTTAATGAGACAAATTTTCCAACATTAGGGGGAGGAATTAAGTAGTTGGAAAAAGAAATTGAAGGGACCGGATCGAATCCCGTCATATCAAAAAGATTGATTGCACCTCTACCACGAGTAAAATGTTGGACTTGGATTGTACAAATCCATGTGTAGACAAAGCGGAAGAAAACTTGACAAACCACTATCTAGATGCCTGTTTAAGACCATAGATTGATCTATTCAGACGATAAGTAAGCTTTTTCACCTCACTTGGTACTTAAGAGTTCTTATCACCCAAGGGAAAATACATGTAAACTTCTTTAAACAAGTCACCATTTAAAAAAGCATTATTGACGTCCATTTGAACTAGTTGCCAATTCAAAAAAGTCACTAGAGTGAGAAATACCTTGACAATGACAATCTTGGCAATCGGGGAAAAGGTATCAAAGAAATCTATGTCTTCTTGCTGACTATATATTTTGCAACAAGGTGTGCCTTGTATCTATCAACTATTTAATTAGGGTGATATTTGGCATTATATAAACCCATTTACTACCAACAGTATAATGAGTTTTAGGCAATGACACTACTATCCATGTCTTATTCCTTTCCATAACATCAATTTCCTCAGACATGGCATATCTCCAACTCTGGGATTTAACAACTTGATGATAAAAGTTTGGTTCATACACCAAGGCAGTATTGAACAAATAATATTTATAAGATGGTGAATACATATCATAGGAAAGGTAACTGCTAAAGAAGTAAGGTGTTGTAGAGACGATAGGCTGCTTAGTAATAAGGTTGCAATGGAAGTCTCTGAGGTATGAAGGAGGACAAGACTTCCATGATGATTGTCTAAGAATGACAAAGGCAACCCCTGGAACAACTTCAGCCTTAGATGCTTCCACACCATCAGAAACAATATTTTGCTCGTTATACTACTCAGTAGTCTGTCTAATTTAAAAATCAGGAACAACAGTCGACTCAATATTTTTCACAATATCATTACTCGATACTTCATCAGGCAAAAATTCAGGGATGGCTACGGATGGCATATGAGAAGGAGATAAGTGTCGGAAGATGCTTTATACATATCAAATAATAAACAAGGAAAGACAAACTGATCCAAAAAATCATGGTTGATAATGGCAGTGTCTCTGAGACTGGAATGATAGGGAAATAGGTCTTCAAAAAAACAAAAAAAAGTCTTGAAACAAAGAAAACCTTCTTAGTAATGACATACAACTTATATTCATTAATTCCTGGTGATATCCAACAAATATGCATGGACAAACTCTTGGATCAAATTTGGAGCAATGTACAGCTAAAGTTGAAGCTTATGCAAGACAACCAAACACCTTTAACAAGAAAAAATTGGCATTTTCTCTAAACAAAATGGCAGAAAAAGTAATATGTGATAACAATACCAATTGTGTTCTATTGATTTGTGTGATAGTTAAAATACACTCTCGCTAAAAAGTTACAGGAACCTTAGATTGAAATATCAAGTCCCTTGCAACATTGAGAAGATGTTGTTGCTTCCGTTCTATAGCTAAATTTTGTTATGGTGTGTAGACACACGAAAATTAATGAATCGTACTAGTAGTAGAAAAAAAAACTCCTGAAAACTAAGTTTAGGGGCATTATCAAAATGAAAGACTTTGGTAATATTCAAAAATTTTGTCTTAACGAGTTTAAAGAAACGAGGAATAATATGTAAGACATCATTCTTATTCCTTAAAAGATAAACCCATGTATATCCCTATTGAGGTTGATACCCTAAATCTCGTGGGCTCTGTATTTTGTAATTGTCATGTACAAACGATTTGTTTATTTAATAAAATCTAAGGTATTTTATTTGACATTTAGTAGTATTAACCCACAAAACCAAAAAACTAACATCCGAGATTATCTTCTATAGCTTAAACATGTATGTAGAGATATACAGGTGGATCATGTTTAAGTGATATCCTAAATGGTCTATAGTAGATGGATAAGGCGGAGTACCTTATCCTGGTGACACTACGAATACAACCTGCTTTATAGATGTTACAATTGTTGTAAAGTGCTACAAATGATCTGATCCTAATCATTCATATAAAGACATGTGAAGCGGGGGTGTTCTATACAAAAAGGGTTTGTATAAGAACGGAACACAAAATAAATAGTATCATTATATAACATCGTTAATATAAAGACTTACATTTCACTAAGATAACCATAGATGACATGACCTGAATCTTGAATGAGTTGTGAACTCCTGCATATGAAGGTGATTCTTTGATTTGTATAGGTGAAAGTGGCCAGATCTCGACTCAATAAGTTTACCATTTTAGGGATTCGTTTGATTTGAGGGCTGGGAACACAGCTACACGAGACAGAATTCACTCATTTTCTAATGTCAGGGTAAGTAGATAAATTGCTCTCTTAAGAACTGATTCCCGGGCTTAAACAATGTGGTGCCACACCCTCTCTTAGCCCGATAGGGGTTTGGTCATAGTTGGACTATGAATTATTGTTCATTAGAGGGATCAGTGATACTTAAGAAGTTAAATGTAATTATAGGGTCAAAATTAGTACTTATGAGCAATTTTTGAAGGGTCATTGCACTACTGACTGGTTATATTCAATGGATACTGAAATATATCTCTAGTACGAAGAGTGCAATTACCAGTCTTTAGTGAAGTGACCGACAGTTAATGGATGTTGAATAATTTAATTAAAGAAGTTTAATTAATTATCCAAGTACCATTGGAGCTTCAATCTACAAGTCCATAAAGTCTCCTCTATAGCTCAATAGGGATTATTGAGAATTAATTTTGGATTAATTTGAATTGTTCAAATTAATTATATATCATATAATTAATTTAACTTAATTATATGTGATATAATTAATATAATGTATTTGATACATTATAAAATAAAGTTTATTTTGAAAGGAATTAAGTGTTTGAATATGATTCAAATACTAACTATATGAATGAGATTTATATGATTTATATTAATTGAGGTGGGAGTTATAACTTCCTCCCCCCTTCAAGTTTAATCGTGGTAGTGGGAGTGGGTTTTTACAGATTGATCATATTCTTCACAAAAGATCACAAAGAAGGTTGGTCTAGGTGTGAGTTTCTAAAAAATGTTATTCTCCCATGTAAATTCTCTCCCTCTCAAAATTCTTTCTCCCTCTTCCTAAAATATACAGAGCCCACACCTCATATAATTCTCACCTCTAAGGAGAATATAGAGGATTACTGGTGTCCAAAGTTAGGTTGTCGTTTTTGTGCGTGACCATTTAGGGAGGAAATATATGAAGACTTATTTGGCTTCAAGAGTAAGTAATCCAGACTCCAATCTCTCTATTTATTTTAAAAGCATGTTGTAAATCTCGATAATATGCATAACTATTGTTCTCTATATTTTAATTATGTGAAATCGAAAATTTGGGAATAATCTCGCTTCTGCATTGGACCTCACGGTTATTTCAATATCGACTTCTCATCAACTAAAGTAACAAAATATGAATGACCAGTATGAGTATGAGTTTTAAATTGACCCTACATATCACAATGGATCAAATTAAATACATCATTAGCGACATTATTCAAAGCAAGAAAATTAGGACGACATTGCTTAGCCAAAGGACAAATAGGACAAATGTCTTTACAATGTTCAAAATCAAAAAATGCTAATATTTTCGATAAATCCTTCAATCTAGTAATTGAAGGATGTCCTGAACGTTGATGCCATACAATAATTGAAGTTTTACATACAAAGGCAAAATGCTTAATAGAAAAACACTCAAGCTTCTCATAATGTATGTAAAACAAATAAAGCCCTTCAACAATATAAGTCTTCCCAATCATTCTCAAATTTAACTTGTCCTGGATAATGCAATGATCATTAGAAAACATAACTAAGTAACTTGAATCCTTAAAAAGTGCACTGATCGATAATAAGTTATATTCAAATTATGGAACCAAAAGTACATAACGTAATGAAAAGTCCTTTGTCAACTGAATATATGCCATTAACTGAACAAATAATCGAGTTTTAATAGGTAAAAAACCAGATACATTTTGAGCAGGTCGAAAATTCTTAAACAATGAGCGATTATGATTGATATGTGTTGATGCACCAAAATCCAAAACCCAAACTAAATGATGTTGTTGTGTGGATAATAGAGTAAAGAAACAAGTACCTGTTATGTGTGTCGTTTCAATTTTAGCATTGTCATCAATTTGAGAATATGAAAGGTGAATTTGTAGCATTTGCATCAAATGTGAATAGTGGTTACCATTGAGACTAGCAAAGAAGGCTAATTGAATTAACTTGAGACTATCCATTCCCTTTTTAACAACAGCCTGCGAGAAATGAACATAATTGATAGACTTCTGATGAACAGAAGAGTTATTGATTGCAAACTTGTGGCCTAGTGGATAATCATGTAGTTTGTAGTATTTGTCAATTACATGACCTTTATCGCCACAATTGGAGCAAATCGGATGTTCTGCATCTTTTTTCTTTGATCGACCAATATTATTAGAACCCTTGTTGTCCGAATTAGCCATTAAGGTAACTGCTTCGATTGAAGAAATGTGACCAATGGATCATTGTTTTTCTTCTTGGATTATGAGAGAGAATACTTTATTTATGGATGGTAAAGGATTAATTAAAAGTATTTGACTAGGGATCTGAGTAAATGACTCATTTAGCCCCCATCAGAAAGGTCATGACTTACTCAGTGTTGAGAAACTCGAGCATTTTCTTCATTCCTCCACAAATACAGTCATCAAGAGGACGATATTCAAGAAGTTTTTGCCAAATCTTAGTGATTTTTGCATAATAAACTTCAATAGAAAGGTTACCTTGTACAGTTGTAACAAAGTCCTTTCTCAACTGATAAACATGTGGGACATTAGATTGTCGATACCATTCCTTTAATTCATCTCAAAGTTCTTTGGCATTTCCAGTATACATCAAACTTGCAACAATTTATTTTGAAATTGAATTAATTATCCAAGAAGTAATCACATCGTTGTTACATTGCCAAGTAGAAAGGAGATTTGCTTCCATTGTAGGATTCATGATAATTCCGTAATAAACCCTAGTTTGTTCTTGCCAGAAGTGCAAGACACATCACCTAGTTCTATGAGGAGTAATTGGTCTCCAACAAGAGGTTGTGTAACCAAATTGGAAGTCAAAATGATCAAGTGATGCAACACATAAGGATTCAACTGAGTTTTAAGATCTAGATGCAGAAAATGAAGCTGTAGAAATTATTGTATACTCTAGATTAGTCATGACAAAAATCAACAAGAATTGAAGACGATTTAGATTGAAAAGTCCAAGAGGAAGAACGATGAACGTGCCAATAAAGAAGACACTAAACAAATCAACACAATTGTGGAAATTGCTCTAATGCCAAGGTTGGAAGTTCTATTTCATTGGAAAAATAACTCTTCCACACAAAATACAGTACACAAAACCCTTTTATATATAGGGATTGAGAAGTAACCAATATTAAACCAATTGCAACAACTATGTTACAATGAAAACTAAATAACCAAGATGACAACTAATTGCAACAACTCTGTTACAACCAAATAACAAAATTTACGATTATTTTATTTGGATAGTTGCAAATATAGACATTAGATTCAAAGTATTAGTAGATATAACATAATGTAAAAAAAATTGCAAATATGACCAACTTTAAATAGTTTATTAGTGATAGACCATATTATTGGTAGGAGTCTATCAATGATAGACCATATCATTGGTAAGAGTCTATCAACGATAGAAGTTTATCGCTAATAGACTTGGGAGTCTATCAACGATGGAAATATATCATTGATATATTTGTCTATATTTGCAATTTTTTTTTAAATGATGTTATACACTTGGTTATTATTCCTAAAAATGCTACCAATTAGAATTACCCTATTTTATTTATTTACAAAGTCCAATATGAAACTTTCACATTCAATTGGATGGAGTTTCATTTACAAATTTAACTCACATATATTAAATTCATATGTGAAATTTGTAGTTTCTTCCAATTGAATGAATTTATGTTTGATTTTGGTTAAGTAACAATTGAATTGAGTTAATTTTGACAAATGTTTCAATTTTAGAGAACTATTGAGTTGGTAGCATATAAATAACAACTTGTTTCTTCATTTGGAGTATCTCATTCCAATTTGAAGAATTCTCTTTTCTTTTTTTTTTTTTTCTTTTGATCTTGAGTTAAGATCTTGAGGTTTTTAATTATTTCAATTTTTAAGTCTTGTATTATTTGACTGATTATTATTATTGTTATTATTATTATATAGTATATACTGTATTTATTATATCTAGTTGAGATATAATTAATTTGTTAATATAATTCAGTTTTTATATGTCACCTCCTCCACATATATGTATATATATAATTTGACAAATAAAGAATAGGGATTCAAAGGTTTCAAACTTTGATCTAATCGCCGATTTCAATTTTACATTTTAAATAAATATATATAGGGAGAAAACTATTAGTATTTAATAGATCCTTCCTTCCTATTTATTCTATAAAGTCATTAACCACCTAAAACATCGAGGTGCATACTTTTCTTTGCTAAACATGGTAAAATTTTTCTGGTTGCTATTCTATATTAATAATTTACAAGGTTTTTATCGTAGGAAAAAAAAAACTATATATAGTTTAACATTGCAAAGGTTAAAGTGGCATTTGAATATTTCAATATTAAAGAAATGGGTAGATATCTTTAACGATTGAATTTTTATACTACATGTTTTTTACATTTTTGTAGAAAATTTTAAATTCGAAAATTTTAAATTTTTACTCAATCTTCAAAAATAATAACAAGTTTTTTCAAAAATAAACAAATATTTTTTTTAAAAAAAAAAAGAATTTAGCTAAAAAATTAAGTATTTCTTCGAAAAATATGAGAACTACACTATAATATTGTTTTAAAAAAAATAATTTTTATTGAATATGTTACGTATCAAAATTGAGTCTTTATTTTTAACATTGACCGTTTTAATTAGTTTGTAATTTGGGGTTTTTTTCATTGGACTTCCATGTAAAATACGTGCAAATATATGATAAAAAAATATGTGCAAATCACAATTTTGTTTGTTAAATTATTCTTTGTTTATGCATCATAATCAAACGAAAGTCCTACACTCCTATTTTGATAATCATTTCCTTCATAGTTTTTTTACTTTTCAAAATTCTCTATCTGGGAATTTTATTTTCTTAAAAAGTATTCAAATTCTCAGTTAAATGTTATATATATTTTTTAATTTTAACAACATGAAATAAAGTAAAAAAATCAATAAGAAACATGATATGAGCTGAAAATAGCAACTAAAAACAAAGATCGGTCTGTGAAAAGGAGGTTGGCTTGGGTCTGGCTCAAGCCAATATACTCGGTCTCAGCCACGCATGCCCCAACCCATGAAATCATTTTGGACCCAAAATGTGGTCTAGGGAAGATGTTCGGCCTAGGCCAAGGCCGAGGCCGACCTAACCAAATAAGAAATCGAGCACATCCGTCAGTCTGCTAGGTTATCTAATTATCTTAAGGCAACTTCGAAATCCTAGGAATAACCTAGGTCAACTTTCTCTATAAATACACAATTATAACTCCTATGAAATATTTAAGAATTTCTAACTTTTCCTTATTATTTAGTTCTCTTACTAACTTAGGTATTAGAATCATTTTTCTTATTTTTTTAAGTTCACTCTTTCCTAAATTATAAATTTTCCATTCATGTCATGTAAAGGTTAACATATTTTTTCTTGACCAAAATTTGGCATCAACGTAATAGAATTTTAGAAATCATTCTAATTAAGAATAGCTTAAAAGAAAAATTAATGAATTGAAGAAATATTCATGAAGTCAAGTATTAAAAACTAAATAGTTATTAAATAGGAAAAAGAGAATGATAAGTAAATGATTTATCTCTAAAATTTCTAAACTTTTAATTTTGTATTTTTTCATACGCCACCTCATTTTCTTAATTTTGAATTTATTATTAGATATATGTTTATATTATCTTTTTATATAAAATCTTTTCTTTTCTTTGTTTAGAGTGTTCGTAAATTTTAAAATATTTGAAGAAGTTGATGGATTAAATTTGTAACTTTAAAGGTTCATTAACCAAATAATTATAAATTCAAAGTTTATGGACTAAATTTATAATTTAACCAATACATACATATACATCACATAAAATTTTATTCAATTATTCAAGTAGGATTTAAAAAAAGAAAAGCAATATTTTTTTTCAAAGGTGACAACTTAAAAACTTTATCCAAAAGGAAAATTGTATTGGATAGCAAAAAGAATTAACATATTTATAATGATAAAATTTTGCCTTTGTAAATATAGCAAAACTATTAAATTCTGTGTATCATTGTTTGAATGTATGTTTTTTGGTTTTTTTTTTTTTCTTTCTACCTAAACTCTCTCCGGCCAGTCTAAAAAAGAATAAAATAAAATAAATCTTTCTAGTTTTCTTTCCTATTTTTTCTGTTCATATATTTCATCTCACATACAACTATTTTTAGTTTTTTTTATCTCCTTTCTTATTTAATTTTCTTCTCTCTATACCTAATTTTAAGTCTACTTATTTATTTATTTTGTTATTTTTTAATTAAATTTTGTTGTATTCTTAATATTTTACTTTGATTGATCTTTTCAATTGGGATAGATCTTTGTGTTTAATTTTAATTTCATTCTATTTTTTTGTTTGATTTGTGGGGTTTTTCTTCGATTTAAATTATTCTATAAATTGATATACCAAATTTAAAATAAATTCGTTGTAACACATACCTTATGATAAATATTTACATTGATTTACTAAAAATAAGAAAAAACTACAATAAACATGTTGATATACTAAATATATACACTAATATATTGGTAAAATTTGTTAGCAAGAGATTACAAGTGTATAAAAAAGTGTAAATTTTGACTAATTTATCAGTAATTTATCAATCAAGTGCATCATTATCAAGTACATACAATAAATCAACCAAGTGTATTAAGTTTATCAGCAGTATAGGCATATGCATGATTGACAAGTATATCAAGTATATCAATCAAGTGTATTAAGTGTATATTAGTAGTGTGTCAAGTGATAGAGAGAGAGAATCAACTAAAGAGGACATTTGCGAGTATCAAGTGCATCAAGTGTATATAGTAGTGTATCAAGTGTATAAGTACATATCAATAGTGTATCAAGTATATATCAATAGCATATCAAGATTGTATCCAGTGTATCAGGTGTATATGAAGAGTGTATCAAAGGTATCAAGTATATTAAGTATATACCAGTAGTGTATCAAATCTATATCAAATATAAGACATGGATATATCAGACATGAAGTAGTAAATGCTTGATTAACTAATTTAATTAAATGAAGTATATCAATAGTATATCATCTATATATATTCAACATAAGGTACGTCACTTAAAAAATGTACTTGATATTGAATATATCAACGACAGGGGATATTTTAGACTTTTAGTTTCTTAATGTTTAGGCTGGACCAGTTTGCTAGATCTACAAAAGAAGAAAAAGTGAAGGCATGCTTGCAAATATCAAATCCTATTTTGATAAGCATGTAATTGTCCTTATCCGAAAATAAACTAAAGATGATTTAAATGGAATTATTATTCTTCTAAATTCTAATAAAAGTAGCGAATATAATATATCTATATCAATATAACACATAGTCCAACAATAATTGACATGTATTAATATATCCATTCTCATATTTTGTTGGGAAGAAAAGTTTTTTTTTTTTAATTGTACTAGAAGAAATATCTTTCTCATATATTTTTTTGCCATATCTTTTTATTGGATAATTAAATAAAGTAGATATTATTGTCAACCAAAACATAATTAGATTTGAATGGTTATCCATTCCCAATAATGATGTATTAAAGACGAAAGGAAAAGGAAGAACATGAAGAAGCATGTAACTAAAAAACAAAAAGAGAAAAGGACAAATTGATTCCCCAAGTTTGAAGCAAATATGAATTTTATAATATTAAAAAATGGGGAAGTGATGGGTATCATCTGCCACATTTTGAAACAAATATTAGCACAAATTTGTTGGCAGTCCCGATTCGTCTCCCTACTTTTGTACCAAATTTCAATTTGATAGTTCAATGGTTGGGTATTAGTACCAATCCTTGAAACTCAAAAGTTTATACTTCCTATTCTAATTTTTAAATGCTATAACAATTTCTGAGAAATATCCAACTATACACCTAAATTACTTTGAAAGTTAAACCACTTGAAATCATTATTACACTAAAGTTTTTCTATTTTACAACTTATGTCTCACTCGCTCGTTAAAAGTGACTATAGCTCAATTGTATTTATATAACTATTTATTTAATTATCTAATTTTCTATTTCACTTCGTTTGAATTATTTAGATTTCATGAAAGACTTATCAAACAATGTTTTTTAGTACATAACGTAGGTTCTATCTCAAAATCAATTGTCAATGAGAGGAGTATTTCATCTAGAGATGTTCATTTAATCTGTGGGGATGACCCCCCGATCATTGGACGGGGNGGAGAGGCTTTTATCCCCGATGAATAAACGGGGATAGAGACGGGGATTATATTTCCCATCTCCATCCCCACGGCGCCTATATGTATAAAAGTTTTATTTATATATATTTACCTTTTTAAATTTAAAAAATTGTAGAAACTATACATTTTAATTTTATCTTTTACACATTGAATATTAAATATTATTATTTTAGCAACAGATTTCATAACGAAATGATCTATTTAATATGGAAAAGTTTAAAACTTTTATTTGGTTGAGAATGAATTAAAACAAATGGTTAAAAATGAATAATTTTTTCTTTTTTAAAAAAAGGAAATTTCACGGAATTGAAATTAAAATAGGGGTGGGGCGATGGGGAAGCCTTCCCTATCGTGCCCCACCCATGGATATCTCTAAACTCATCTATCTTATAACAAGTGTGAGGTCTCTTACTTTTTTTCAATGTGGAATTCTCAACATCTTTGAACTACTTCAAAATTCATTATTTCTTTCATTTTTTTTTTAAATATCTAATTTGTATACCCTTAAGCTTATGAGATTGTATTAAATAAAATTGTGTAAACTATTAATTTTATCAATTTAACCCCTAAACTTTTATAAATTGACCCTTTAGACTCTCAGTTAAGATTTTTTTTTTTAGAATAGTCCATGTTTTGATTATAATCATCTATTTTATAAAACCAACATGTGAAAACTACATATAGTATGAGAATTGATGCATGCATGATTTTAAAAGAAAGTTGTATTGAAGGTTTGAATTGATTTCCTAATAAAAATTTAAGAGTTTAACTAATATAAATTTTTTAAGTTTCACATGAAATTTATTTTTTCAATAACATCTGAAAAAGTGCATAAATTGACACACTACAAAATATCAATATTGAAATGGATATCATTACTAATTTAGAGTTTTAATGGAGAATAAAAATCCATATTTTCTTTATTTCTATTATGAGATTTAGGCTACGCTTGGCATTGCGTTAGTTGTGTCAAAAAACTATTTGAAAAAAAATTCCACTATAAGAATTTTTCTCTCCCAACGAAACCTTTCCAGTGCTAAAATATCTGTAGGCATAAGTAGGATCTTCCGATGCCAAAAAAAATAGGCTTTCGTGATGCTACGTCCAAAAACTGTTGGCATAGACAACTTTTCCGACACGAATTTGAACTGTCGTCAAGTATAAAGGTTGGAGAGTCTCCTGGAGAACTCCCGATGGCCCTTTTGTTTACTCATGAATTGACTCAACTTGTGGACTGCAAAGGTAATATCAGGCTGTGAAACAGTCAAATACAAAAGTTTTCCTAACTAAAACCCTATAAACAGAGGCATCTTGGAGGAGATCATTGTCATCACACTTCAATTTTATATGTGGATCCATCGGTGGGCTAGTTGGTTTGGCCCCAAGAAAGCCAAAGTCTTCAAGAAGCTGGAAAACATAACGTCTTTCAGATAGAAATATGCATGATTGAGAACGGGCTAGCTCAAGACCAAGGAAAAACTTTAGGTTGTCTAACTCTTTCAATTTGAAAGCTTCATTCAAGGCAAGCTTGAGATGCTCAACATGAATATGACTAGCTCCGATTATTATTATGTCATCTACATAGACAAGAAGAGCAAGAAAAGTCTCATCTTTGTCTTTGAGAAAGAGAGAGTAATCGGTCTTTAACTGTTTGAAGCCCAAAGACAACAAAAGAGCTGAAACCTTGACAAACCATTGCCTTAAAGCCTGTCCCATATATAGACTTATGTAGTTGACAAACCATTTTCTCCCCCTGAATTGGGACAAGAGGCTTGTATCCAAGGGGTAGGTCCATATAGACCTCCTAAAATAAATCACCATTCAAGAAGGCATTGTTGACATCAAGCTGGAAGAGAGACCATTGTTTGGAGACTGGAATAGTGAGAATTGTCTTGACAGTGACCATTTTAGCAACTGGAGAAAACGTCACAAAATAATCAAGACCTTCATGTTGAGTGTAGCCTTTAGCCGTAAGCCTTGCCTTGTATCTCTCAATGGAGCCATCCGCCTTATGTTTGACCTAATAAACCCAACGAAATCTAATAGAATTTTCACGTTTGGGTAATGGTACGATACTCCAAGTATGATTAGCTTCTATAGCATGAACTCAGCTTGCATAGCTTAACTCCACTGATCAAACTTGATAGCCTCATGATAAAAATTAGGTTCTTGAACAGTAGAAATCTGTATGGTAAAATTTCTGTGTTGAGGTGAGAGTTTTTGATAGGAGAGGTATTGATCAATAGGGTGTTTAGTGGAGGTTTTTGTACATGGTGACTTGGTAAGCAAGTTGCAATGATAAGCTTGTAGATAAGAAGGAGGTTTAGATATTCTAGTAGACTTCCTTAGTAAAGGTTGTATAGGTGAAGGAAATGATGAGGCCTGGGAGAGAAGAGGTTGTACTGAAGAAGTTGATGGTGAAAGTTGTGAGATAGAGGGTTGGTCTGATGAGTTTGGTTGCGATGGTGATTAAGTTTCTGAAAGAGAGGGCTTGTCTGATGTATTTGGTATGGGCATAGATGGATGAGCAGAAGAATGGGCATCACTATTGGTAATAGAGTTTGGTGTCGCTGAGTTGTGCTTGTGTTGTTCTAGGAGAGAAAAATCTGCATTATCAACCAAGGACTTAGGCAAAACAAAACTAGGAAAAGGATCAACATTACATTATCTTAAATGTTATGATAGGGAAATACTTTTTCATGAAAGATAACATCCTTTAAACAGTTGAACCGTTTATTGGCAATATCATACAGTTTTATAAGCTTTCATACCAGGGGGAAAAACGGTTGGTATGGCTCTTGGTTGAAACTTATGCCTTCCTTGGGTCAATGTAGAAGCAAAACACAAAGAGCCAAAAACTCTCATCATCTGGTAATCTGGTACAGAACCAATAAGTTCCTGGAAAGAAGACTCCCAATTGTGTAGCTTAGATGGTGTCCTATTGATGAGGAAGACTACAGTCAAGACACACTCACCCAAAAATGTTAGTGGCACACGAGATTGAAAATATAGAGCTTGAGCAACATTGAGAATGTGCTAATGTTTCCTTTCTACTACAGAATTTTGTTGAGAGCAAGCTACACATGAAACTGATGTATAACTCCATTAACTTTAAAAAAAAAAAATTAGTGAACATTAGCTCAGGGGCATTAGACTTGAACTGTTTTATTTTCTTGTCATATTGAATGACAACAAGTTTAAAGAATTGAGGAACAATAACAGAAACCTCAGACTTGTGTTTAAGAAAACCCAAGTAAACCTAGTTGCATCATCAACAATTGTCAAAAAAATAAGAATGTCCAACATGACTAAGAGTTGAAAAAGGGCCCAAATATTCGCATGAACTAAATCAAAGGCATTAGGAGACAAATAATTGTTTGAAACAAAAGGCAAATGTTTTTGTTTGATCAAAGGGCACACATTACAAGGGGAAAGTTTTTTAAGGGAATTAAGACTCAAATTCAAAGCATTATACAAAGTAGTGATGCATTCAGTAGAAGGACGACCCAATCTTTGATGTCTAGGGTTAGGAAAAATCCCTACAAGGTCGAGTCCCAACGGGTCCCCGTCCCGATCCTCAATTTGACCGGGGATAAAAAATGGGTCCTCGACCGGGGACTGTCTCTTATACACATCTAGATGTGTATAAGAGACAGGGGCGAGGACGGTATCCCCACCCCGTCCTCGTCCCCGACCTACCCTGAATATTTATATATATATATATAACAGTAGCTTAAAGCTACTGTTTTATTCTTAACTTTTTTTTAATTTATTTCATAATATAATTATATTAAGCCTTTTATGAAATCTAAAATGTTTTTAATTATTAATTTAAATAAATAAAATAATAATAATAATAATAATACTATTTTGTTATATTAAATATTTAAAATTTGAATATAGATACCAAAATTTAATTGATTTTAAATAATGAATTAATTAAAAATATAAATATAAACGATGAATTTTTCCCTGCGGGACCCAGTCCCCGAATGGGGATTCCCCGACCCTGACCCCGACTCCCCAAAATGAGAAATGGGGCAGGGACGAGGATTATAAATCTCCACGGGGACGAGGACGAAGAGTGCATCCCCGGCCTTACCCCGCCCCGTTACCAACCCTATTGATGCCAGATAACAACCTTTTTATTTGTAACAACACATATGTGATTCAACAAGGTACCAAAAACTAGCACTGCCAATCTTTCTTGAAGTGAACTTGTCCTGAATTATGCAACCATTAGAATTAAATTCAATAGTCACTGATGACAAGCTCTTTATGAGAGCACTTATTAATAATAGGTTGAACGAAAAACCAGGCAAGTAGAACACATTGCTGAGGACTAAATCAGATGAAAAAGGAATTGTTCCAACATTCTTAACTAATATAGTATGTTTATCAGGCAATGTAACAAATGTGGAACAAACAGTCATGGTAGAAAACAGACTCTTTGAACAACAAACATGAGTAGATGCACCCGAATCAATTATCCATTGAAAAGAAGATTGAGTACCTATAACATAAGAGTCGGTTGAAGAAGTATTCGAAAGGTTTGATGAAGATCCGGATGAGGATGTTGCTGATAATCGGGACTGTAATTGATAAAGGATGTTTTGACACTGTAGGATTGCATTAGCAGTGTTTGAATTCAACGGACTGAGTGGTAGAGCAGTGACTGAATTTGTAGAGTTGGTACTAACAGCATTGTTAGAAGGACATTGTTGCTGCTTAGTTTTATAACCAGGTGGATACCCATGAACTTTGTAATACTAATCAACCATGTGACCAACAATGTTACAATGAGAACATATAGGGCGATTCTTGTGCTGTTTGGAAGAATTAATCTTCGAGTTATTGGCAGCAATGGCAAGAGTAACAGCAGGTGGAGCAGAGGGAAAGGATCCAATGGCTCTCTGTTCTTCTTCTTGAAGTAGTAAAGAAAACGCACAAGTGACTGAAGGAGTAGGATCCATTAAGAGGATCTGAGCACGAACGCGAGAAAAAGACTCGTTAAGTCCCATTAGAAAATCCATTAGATACTCCGTTTGAAGAAAATTAGCCATATCACGAAGTCCTCCATAGTGGTATGTTCCACAGTTGCAATCATGGCAATAATTATTAAGTTCATCAATAAAAGTTTTGAATTTGGTGAAGTACATACTCAGGGAATCTTGATTCTAAGACAAAGTAGCAAGAGTCCGCTGGAGTTGGAAGATTCGTGAGACATTCTTCTTCTGGAATCGTTCTTGTAGGTCGAGCCAAATGGTTTGTGCAGAATCAACAAAAAGAATGTTGGCAGAAATAGGCTTCGATAATAAGTTCAAAATCCACAAAATAACAATATTGTTAATTTGAATCCAGACCGGAAGAAGATCACCGGATGGACGAAGAAAGATCCGTCGATAAAGCCCAATTTATTCTTCACAGAGAGACCGATCATCATGGCTCGACTCCAAGAACCGTAATTATCTTCAATCAAAAGTTCTGAAACTAAAACAAGGCTGGTATTGTCATTGTGATGAAGGTAAGAAGGATTGATGTAAGAATCGGATAGATTATGAGAAATCGAAGACATGAAAGAGCTATTGGGAAGAAGGATGTAAGGGTTAACTGGTTCGTGAGTATCAAAGGGAAGGCCTTCGTTGGTCATGGTGGGAGGTTGAAGAAGACGGAAGAACGAAAGGGTGAAAAAAATTAGAGGGAAAATACTTCTAATACCATATACAAAGAGTATTTAAAAAATTGTCCTTACTCATTTTATTAAAAGGACATAGCCCATTTATTTATGCAGAAGAAATGAGCCTTAACAAAATAACTAACATAGTCCGTTTATATTAGTTACACTGTTTGTAACTATTAACAGCCCAACAACTGAATAAAAATAAATACTAATCTGATAATTTACTTTTGTTTTGAAGCCCTAATTTTGTGATTTTCTGTAACTTGATTTTCTCTTTATTTTGTTCAAAGCTCCATCAATTGTGTTACTTTTTCTTATTGAGAGGCTGCCATTTGGGATTTTATCTTACACCAAAACTTTTTGCTGTCATAATTGACATTTCATTTAGACAACATTTTAATGATTTTATAATCCATTCTCTTTGATTTTTATTTTGGTTAATTATTATCCAAATACATTCATTGCTTTACATAATGGAGGCTTTAGGAGTCTGATTATTTCAACAATTGTAAACCCAAATATGCCCTTTAATCACTATTATTATAGAGAATTATTGATTTTGTGATACTTGGGTGGATGTTTTTCCACTGGATTATGATTGTGATTTTAATTTTCCATCGATGGAGTTGAATGCTGTAAACACGATATAAAAAAATATGACGGATGACTCGAAAGTCATGATCTTACCATTCATAAAATCACAAAGAGATAAATCGAAATAGATATGAGCTCTTCAACTTTGATAGTAAATTAATTAGAAAATTGTATATGTTGTTATCATGTAATTATGGTAACAACATAAATTTAAAGTTATATAAAATATAGTTTCTACATTTCATCGAGCTTGAGATTGAGATTAGTATATGATATATTGAGTTTGAGATTAAAATATGTATATGTGGGTTGATTGGTGAATTAACTCTTGTGTATTTACTATAGATGCTTTCTCTTTCTTGGATCGTAGCTTGATTAAGATTTTTTGAAATTCTTTATTTCGTATTTTAGAACGGTGGTAGAAAATGCTTATAGAACGTTTGAGTTTAATTGGTTTGATTGACTATTGGATGTACAACAACTCTCTAGTGTTGATTTTTTTTTCAGTTAATTACACTTGGGGTTGTGATGATTTGCTGTTTGGTATGATTAGTTTCCCTTTCTTTTTGCCAATTCATGTTGATGGTTTCAGTTTGAGATGAATTGTTATGGGTGAAGTAATATGCTTTTCTTCTTCTAAATCAGTACCATGACCAAAATTATTAAAGAGTGGCTCGCAGGACGATTAATGTTGCAAAAGGTGCACGACATCTTCTAATTCGGTCATGATGTTATGACGTTATGATGATATATATATATAAATACTTTGAGTTTGAGATTGGTATATAATATTATGTTACTAAATTTAAGTTCAAGTCTTATATTTAGTTTGAGATTAGATAGAGATAAATGCATAGTTATGTCTAAGTTTGGGTAACACTAAAATTTTTTTAATTTGTATTTTGTAGGTAGCTCGAAGGATCAACTTCAAAATGCATCTTTGGACGAGCAAAATTTAGGTTGTAGATTTGTATTTTTAGATCTATAATGTTAATTTGATGTTAATATTTTGTGGATATTATATAATGTTGGAAATAATCTATAATGTTATTTTGGTGTTAATATCTTAATTATATTGTAATATTGAAGATAATATGTAATGCTATTTTGGTGTCAAATTATGGAAGAAAATTAATTAAATGTTGAAGATTCTAGTTTATTTGACTACATTTTTAAAACAGGTTTGATATTTAGTAAGTTATAAAAATTAAATTTGAAAAGAAAACCTCATCTAAACCTCAAATTTAAGGGCATCGTGAAAAACAATATTAGCATAAAATATTTTAAAGATTTTTTCCAACACTATGCTCAGGGAAAGGTAACCTCTTCTAATGCCCAAATTTATTTGTGTGGGGAAATATAGATTATCCCGATGAAAACTTAAGGATCTTAGCATTGGGATAAATGTCATGTACACAATTTCGATTTCTCTTCATGCCCATATATTGGCATTGTGAGAAGTGGGTGTCGGGAGCAACCACCTCTCTCCACCCAAAAACCAAATTTTTGGCATCAGGAGAAGACAATTTCTCTCGACGCAATCATATGGCCGTCGGGAGAAATCACTTTTTCCGATGCCATAAATCCAATTTTTTAGGGTAGGGAGAAGTGACTTCTCCCGACGTCAATCTATGAGTGTCGGGAGAAAGCCTTTCCACTTTTCTGTCACTTTTTTCCATTGTGATAAGAATTTTTCGACCAACAACCTTGTCGACGGTAAAAAAAAAAAAAAAAAAAGCATCGGGAAAGCCTTTTCCAACGGTTGTGTGGCTTTTAGTGTATGTTTGATAAAACACATTCAAATTAGATCTGTTAAAATCACTTTTAAAAAGTATTAATTCCACGTTGACTTTTAAAACAGTATCCTTCTAGCTTTTAGATTCTTCTAAAATGAGATAGAATTTCTTAACTAATATTTAGTTTTCAATTTCGTACTTTAGAAAAAGATTTATTTTATATTTTATCTATTTTTTACCAAATAAATTTTATTTTCTATTTTCATGAGTTAAATGTGTCATTTTCTTAAAAAAAAAAATACCATATTCATTTTTTAAAATAAAATTATTTTTCTTAATATTTAAAAATTAGTCTATACCAAACAAAATTTATCATATTAGACAATTATTTAAAATTTAAATTTTAAAAAATTAAAAAAAAATTGATTATAAATTTATTTTAGTTATTATATCTAGAATAAGATGGTTTTTTTTATTCATGTATCAAACGCTTTAACCTACGTTTTCAAGTTTAAGTTGAAATTTACTAAATACTATTTTAGTTTTTTTATTCATTTATCAAACCCTCTAACCAATAATTATTTTAAAAGCTACAACAATTTCAAATGAAATTTTAATATCGTCAACCAAATAAATAAATTTAAAAAAAAAAAACTAATTTATTGTGGTATTATGACTCCAGGGAGGCAACCCCCCTCATATTGTAGAATTTAATTAGATGATAAATACAAAATTAAAACTTGTAAAATTATTAATATTTTACTAATTAAGTCTAAATAGTGTTATACCGAAGTGAGAATTAAAAAAAATCAATTCAAGCCTAACTCAATCACTAAGACATTAATTATCCTTTTTCAAAAGTGGAAAAAAAAACATTAATTATCCTATCTACATCCCATATTTTGTTGAATAATAATAATAAAAAAAAAGATTAAAATGCGCGTGAAAAGGAAGAGCGAGAGAAGATATATAAAGATGGGGTAAAGTGTGGGTGATGCATTAAGTATCCGTACCCGCAGCCTGGTTTGCCACCAACTCCATCTTAATTAAATCAACTGTCTAAGTGGACTCCTTTATTTCTTATTGATTCAACAAAAAAAAAAAAAAAAACAACATTTATATCTACCAATTTTTAACAAATCCATTAATTCTCTAATTAAAGTCCCTAACCTTTATTATAAAATGTCGGACGAATAATTCAAATCTTCACTAATACATATTATGGCCAATTGATTTATCACTTAAATTAAATTGTGTACAATTATTTATTACTACATTGTTAAGGGTAGATTAAAAAAGTGATTCGAAATCGAGAGTTTAGAGAGACAGAACACCTATAGATAGAGATAGAGGTTCGAAATGACAAACTAAAGCGAATGGATCCTACATTTTACCAATAGACACTGATGGCCTTAGGAGAACTATCCTAGTGGATTGGTCGAGAGTCTAGAAGTAGCCCAAATAATCCAAAGAAAGCTTAAAGATAGCTTAGTGGGTACATGAGGGAACATAAAGGTAGCTGATTAGAAGACACATGGAGAGCTTGAAGATAGCATATTAGAGGACCCATAAGCAGCTTAGATGTAGCTCATGAGACCCATGATGAAACTTAGCGATAGCTCAGATGATCCATGGGGAAGCCTAATGGTAGCTAAGAGAGCCTATAGGGATCTTCAAGATAGCTTAGAAGATCCACAAAGAATTTAAAGAAAACTTAGAGGAAGCATTAATAATAGCACAGAAGCATCATGAGGGACTTAGAGATTACCGTGGAGAGCCTAGTATGGTAGCTCATACAACTCATGAGGAGCTTAAAGATTACCAAGGACTCATGGGGAGCTTAGTAATATCATGTAGGCCCTAGGTAATGGTGCCATGGAGGCCATATTAATGGCTAATGGTGCCACTAAGTGTCTAGTGGTACCATGAAGATCCTAGTAATGCCTACTACTACCATCGAAGATTCATTATTTGGCAGTGCCATGGGACCTCCACACTATGCTGAGTAGTAGTGGTCCACTATCATAATGGACATGAATTAATGCATAGTTGAATGGATGGGTGATTGATTGTGGAATTTGCCAAAAGTTTAACAACTTAGCGATTTCATGAATTAAAGAAAATGGTCATTATGAGCATAAGTATCATCACATAAGACTAAATCTATATAAGTGGTCGAAGTCATTCGTCAAAGGTATGCTAAAAATACTCGCAACTACTCTATACTACTTTCGTTCATCTCTAACTAACTTGAGCATTAAAGAGTCGGTGGCCTGACAATACACTGATGTTCATTTTTCTTTTTTTTTCTTAGGGCACTTGGATTATTTTTTCCTCCACATTAAAAATGTACTAATTGATCTGTTTTTCAACATCAACAGCTATCATCAAAATCGATGATTCAATCTTTTACTATACGATAACATTGACCTATGCATAAATCAATTGTTAAGATCATAATCCACCGTTGATGTTGAATTGAGCTTGAATTAACATTAAAAGAAATTGATGATACTTCTATTTAATACTTCATTTAATTAAAGCAAATTGTTTTCTCACCATAAACCCATTATTAAAATAATACAAAAAGATTTACCACATATAATACATAGTTCAACTTATTAAAGACATATATGGGAGTGACTTTCGAATGATTAAAATTATTTTCGGCATACTTAATGTTAGATTATATAATATTAAATTTACTTTCACCTATTAGCTTAACCTTTTGAATCAATTGGTGATTTAAGATGGTATCAAAGTAAGTTAGTTCAGAATGTCCCAATATTTTAAGTCTGGTGATATAATATTTATGGGTAATTTTTCTTCTTAAAAAGACTATTATTTCATATTAAAAAAATTATCTTCTAATTTCACTTTACTTTGTCATAAAATTATAGTTTTCTTTTTAAAAAAATTTTGCCATATTTTTCTTTATTTCTCTCTAATTTTTATCCTCTACCTAATTTTCTCTATAAAATTTTTATAATCTTTTATCTCTAATTTTAAATGTCAAAATTACTAGAAATATTTTTAAATATAGTAAAATATGTCACGATATAACATGATAGACAATGAAATCTTACTACATTTATAAATAAGTTAGTTTATTTTATTATATTTGAAAAACCATATGCTTTAAAAAAAAAATAATTTTCACTTTTTTTTCTCTCTTCCAATGGTTTTTTTTTTAACTCTATCTAGTTTCTCTCTCCCTCTAACTTTTTCTCTTTCAAAGTTATTGATGCCAAAATCTGGAGAGAGGAAACACAACTACCATTCATGTAGCACCAACGTCGAATTTGTTTAGAGAGGAAAATATGACCTGCAAAAGAGAAAGTGTGGTGTTTGCCACACACACTCTAATGTTTAAGTAAGAGAGTGAAAGGGTATGAAAGCTTAGAAGTTTAAGAGTAGAATTCAAGTTACAATCTACATAGATGTATTTATAGAAGAGGTTGACCTAAGTCTTCTTCTTTTCCTTTTCGAAATCCAATTATTTGGTAACTCGATTGGAACTTATGTGAGATTTTTGGACTTGAAAGAGTGATGGGCACACCCTATGCAAAAGATAGACTCTTCGACCTCAACCTCCATGGTGTGGTCAGTCTTTGCCTCTGACATTTCTTCTTTTTGATAATTTTCTCTATTACTCTATTTTGTTCTCTATTAAACATTTATTTCTCTCTATACAATTTTCTTGCCTCTATTTTTTTTTTTATCTCAAACTTCATGTTTTTTTTCTTTAATAATTTGATGATCTCCAACCTACCTTTGAAAACAAACATGAATCATTTAGAGATACTTTTAGTTAAATTTAAATTCTTTGTAAAACCAAATATTAACATGATTTATCATACTTTTAATCAAAAGCATGTCCCTTAGTGGTTGGGAACTTTTGTAACAAAATTAATAATAAGATAATTGAAAATTGCTTTTAAAAAGTGTCCAAGCATAAAAAATAATTATATAAAAATCACTTTTAATAAATTAATTTGGGTTAAAATCACTATTTCTCAAAATACTCACAAACACAATTTAAGAGAACATTATTTATGTTCAGAAAGATTGAAATAATTATTTATGGTTTGTTGAACTTGAAAATAATGCGATAATAATACAAGCATGTGAAAAAACTTTTTGAGAGAATATTTAAATATAATTGTATTTTTTAAAGTAAAAAACTAATCTAAGAAATGTTGTGTAATGTTCACATTTTAGGGCTTTGTGAAAATGTTAATTTTGAAACCATTTGTTAAAATACGGTAGTTTTTGTTCAACGTGTGTTTTTAAAAGTTTTATCGACTCTAATCCCACACAAAAATAATAATTATTCTTTTTTATTCTAAATTTATTTGATTATGTAATTTTCGAAATTAATTTTTTAGTTCCTAAATTTTGAGAAATATATTTCTGTTTACTACAATAAGATCATAACTTTTCTAAATTTTTAAAGCTCACAAGTTTAAAAGTTGCTAAATAATAAAATTAATAATAAAAACGAAAACCACTCTCTCTTCATCTTCTCCCTCATCTTCCTATAATTTCAATTGGGTATCCGAAAATCTTCCAATTTTTCTAGACCATCCAACTTTAGTATGATTTTTTTTTTTTTTGAAGTTTTAAATGTTGGGTTTTGTGTTCTAAAACTCGTCGTTTATAAAATGATAAACATTTTCTATTATCAATATACTTGTTATTGATCTCATAAATTGTATGAAAGTCTAAATCCAATAAACTAAGACTCATGACTATTGTATGAGTACTTAAACTTTATATGGAGACATAAGAGTGGATCGGGTTTGAATAAATAGTCAAAATGATCCATGGTACATGAATGAGATTGGGTACCTTATTTTGGTAACACTATTGGATGCGGCCTACTCTGTAGTTGTTACAAAGAGTTGTAAAGTACTACATACGATGTGATTCTAATTCGTACATGTTATGACATGAGGAGTGGGGGCGTCCTATGCAATGAGTTTGCATAAGATCAGGATCAAGAAATAAGTCACTCTTACTTTATAACGTTGTTTACTGTTTAAGACTGACTATTTCACCTAGATGACCTAGGTAACTCGATCTTAATCCTGAGCTAACTATGAACTCCTATTTATTTGGGATTGCCCTTAAATTTGCATAGTTAAGGGTTGGCTCAACAATGCCAGCTCAATAAGACTCCCATTTCAGGGATAAGACCAGATAGATGGCTGGGGACATAGAGTGCAAGAAGGAGTTCACACCTACCCGGTTTAAGGATAGGAGAAAGGTTGTTCTCTCAAGTACTGAATCCAAGTCTTGAACAAGGGGCCCCCACCCTCTCACTATGCTAAGAGAGTTTGGTTTGGTGATTGGATCACAAACCAGTTGTACATTAGAGGATCAGTAGGGACTTGAGGAATAAGACGTAATCTCGGGAGTAAAACGGATATTTGACCCAGCCGTTATTACGAACAATCTGTGAAGGGTCGACTTGCTGATTATGGTTAAATCATGTGAACATAATAGGGGAGTGCAACTATGGACTTTAGTGGTATGACCCATTAGTTAATGAATAGATATTAATCCGGTCTATTGAGTTTAGCCAATTAATCTCGGATCATTGGAGCCCATGATTTGTAGGTCTGCGAGGTCCCACTACTAGCTCGTAACGAACTAGTTCTAGAATAACGTGATAAGTTAATTTGAAACGTTCAAATTAGAGTTAAGGGAATTAGTAATTATATGAGATATAATTATGTTTAATTTTAGAAATAAACGAAATAGGAGAATTTATATATTTAAATATGATTTAAATATATAAAGATGGATATGTGTTAAAATTAATTTAATATTTGATATTAAATTAATTAAGTTTTATTTAATAATTAATTTATGAAATTAATTAAATTTTTCATTTCTTAAAATCAAATTTTGATTTTTAGATAAAATTAGAAAATTGGAAAATCAAAACCCAAAATTGAAAAATGAGTTTTTCCATTATCCATCTTTGAAGTAGCTCACACGTGAAGCAACATCTTGGCCTTGTCTTCTCCAAGCATGAGTTGCAACTCTTCTCTTTGCATGTTGATTTGCAATATAATGAAGAGATTGGAGTGAAAATCGGGCATACAATCTACAGAATTTTGAGAGAAAATTTGGTTTGAAGAATGGTTCTTCAACAAGGTTGCTGCAGTGAGCTTTTCTCCTTCATCCCTTGATTCAAGCTTGTTTTGAGTCCCATAACTCAATCTAGAGCACCAAGGGAATAGCGGGAAAGATCTTGAGGTGGTCTACAATAAGATATGGAGAAAATTGCAGCTGGAGAAGAAGCTTTGAAGAAGTTCTACAAGAGGTATGTCTTGAAACCAATTTTTTCTACAGAAGCATGCTTTATATTATGCCAAAATTAGTGAATTTGAATGCTTAGATGATCCTTGTTCTTCTTCTGCTGTTGATACAATCCTACATTAAAATTATTATATTTTAATCTTTAAATTTTTCTAAAATCATTTTTTAAATTTTTTTTTAAAAAATGTTAATATGACTATGATATTTAAGTTTTTAAACTTATTTTATTTAAGTTCTTAAAATTTTCATAATGTCTGTTATTTAGAAAATAATTATTTTCATTAATTATTATTTTATTTAAAATAAATAAGGTCAATGTTATGGTGATAAATATTTGGGCTAAAGTGGGACATGGAGCTCATTTGAGTGACAAAACATGACAAGTATGAGAATTAAAATAAATATATTGAGAACTTAAAACCTAAAATGAGAATTTAAATTTAAAAAAAAACCTCAAATTTGTAATTTAATTGGGTTTATTTTTTACTATTATTTGAACTTAAAATCTCTCTCAATAAATTGAAAGATATTCACATGAATCTCATCAAGTGGATCAAATTGAATAATCAAAATGTTTATCCTTTTTAAGTATTAAAAAAATTAGCCAAAACATAGCATTTAATAAAGCTTATTATATTGGGGCCGACAGATCTTTATTATAGAGATGGAATGACATCATTGCATATGAAATCAAATTAAATACCTACATTAAAGCAACATAATCTTTTTTTTCTCTTTATTTTTTTTTTCCTTTTATTCTTTTAAATGCCTCGCATGGACAGATTTTCCAGTTGAATCTATTATTTTATTTTCATCTTTAAACTTTTAAAATATTTCATTTTAGTCTTTAAACTTTTAAAAAGTACTTAATTATTTCAATCCTTTTTATTGGCTCTTTAACAAAATAGCAAATCGACTATTATACTACCAAATAAGTTAACTATGCTAATAAATCTTGAGTTTCAATTTTAAATAAAGTCACCAAGCGAGAAAATTTAAAAGACGTTTTTAGTCTAAAATTTTGGTCGTTCAATATTTAAATGTGTTAGTTGTTAGTATTTTACTTTACCTTCATCTTGCTTAATATATCTAAAGTCTAAAAAGGAACATTTTTTTGTTAACTCTTTAAAAGGAACATTTTTTTTTTTAGAAGTTAAAAACCAAAATAGAATAAAATTGAAAAAAATATTTAAATCTAAAAAGGAACAAATAAGATTTAAACTTAAAAAAAAAAAAAAAAAAACATTAATATGTTACACCAATTTAAGGAAAGTAGTGTGAATTTTGTCTGATTATTTTTATTTTATACAAATTTCAAAATGCATTTATTTTATGGTCTGTGGAACCGCCTCGATATTTGGGTATGTCGGTATCTTACATTGCCCAATTCCCAGCCTCCCTTTTTCTCGCCGTCCAATTTAGCCATTTGTTTAGAAAATGAAAATTAATTCAAACTATATTTTAAATCTCCATTTTTTCTAAAAAAATATCTTTAATTCGTTTGACAACGATTTCATTTTTTTAATATAATCTAATATATATTAGTAAGTATTGGATGCTCTTTTGATTCACTATTCTAATTTGGATTCATCTATGTAAGAATATTCGCAATATTGTAATACTGAATCAAGTATATTACAATGTTTAAGTTAGTATGTGAATTATTTACCTAAACTAAACACAAATAAGAGTTAGAGCTTCCCGCTTGGAATTATTCAAAACATCCAAACATTCACTTGTAGTCTTCTAACCCACTACGTCCCAATTTTTTTTTTTTTTTTAATATAGAAAATAGTTGGAAAACAATCCGGTCTTGAAACCTTAACTGGGAACATTTGCAAAACAACAACCTCAATTTTTCTTTGAAAATTAGGTAAAAGAAAATCATTCATCTTTGAGGAAACACAAGGATGGACTGAGTTTAGGATCACGTTCATTTGCCCATTGTTTTTTCATCTCTAAGATGGATGAGTTTGATGATCGAGACTTATAACTAAGAGTATGTGACCATAATGGATTGAGATGGTTACGAGTCATGAATATGGACAAAAATACCACAGTGAACAAGTACTTTAGCATATGAAAATATGCAAGGATATAAAAGGAGGTTACAGAGATGGAAAAAAAAACAACGAGAGATACGGAGAAGATTACAGATCTTGAAAAATCTTTACAAAAATGAAAACAGAGTGACGACAGCAACAAGGTGGTTAGGGTTTCAAATATGGAGAAGGTTACAGATATGGGATGAAGACGAAACGTTGGGAAAAGGAAAGAAGCTGTGAGGAAACAAAACAGTCGAAAGGGAGAATTGTAATTTTTTCAGAAATAGCTTTAAAGGTGTTCAAACTTCAACTGCCTATAAAAAAAATAAAAAAAAAAAATAAGTGGTTAATAAAATATCATGGACTAAACAGAAAGTGAGTTAAAAAAGTATATTCTTCCAACTCTACTATGTGTTCTAAACACTTTCTAAAGTTTTAATCAAAAACTACAAATACCATTATTTACTATTTTTAAAAACAAAAAATTATCCCCCTAATTAGCACTTTTAAACCGCATGTGCCAAACACGCATAATAAATAAGTAGCCCCACTAAATTAAGGCCAACCAAAACAAAATACCGAACTCCTACTTATTGTGATGTCCATGCAAAATATTCTTCAATATGCACCTATGTGACAAATTTTATTGAGTAAATATCACATGCGACGATGTGATCATATGTAATTAGTAATCAATGAATATAAATTAAATTATGGTGATTTGATTTGCTCCAATAATTTCTCCACCTCTCTATGCGCTCGCCTACCTCTCTACCTCCCTTATTTGAAGTTTAAAAAAAAAAAAAAAAAACATTTATATAACCAAGAATGAAATGGAAAAAAAAAAGGGTTTGGAAATTGAAAACTTTCGTAATTGGTGAGTTGTGCAATCTTACAAGTCAAACTTGTATCCTTTGAGAGAAATTAGGAGTTTCTAGTTCTCTCCATATATTATCTCTCTTATATTTTAAGGCCGATATAATTGACCAAACACAAAAGTGAACAAATAGGCCTAATAATCAGCCCATAATGCTCTTTAAGACCCTCTCCCTATAAAAACCCCCTAAAACACTACCATTTTTCACAACACTTCCTTCTCAAATTCTCTATTCGACATTAAAAGCAACAACAACAAAAATGGGTTCTATTTCCATTTCTGAAAAACCCCATGCTGTTTGCATTCCATATCCGGCTCAAGGCCATATCAACCCCATGCTGAAGCTAGCCAAGCTTCTCCATTCCCATGGCTTTCACATCACCTTCGTCAACACCGACTTCAACCACCATCGTCTCCTCAAGTCCCGAGGCCCCACCGCTCTCGATGGTCTTTCGTCATTTCGATTCGAGTCCATTCCCGATGGTCTTCCCCCGACCGACGTCGACGCCACTCAAGATATTCCGTCGTTGTGCCAGTCGACGAGACGGTTGTGCTTGCAACCCTTTAAGCAGCTCGTTTCAAAGCTGAATTGTTCTCCCAATGTTCCAAGGGTGAGTTGTATTGTGTCTGATGGGGTTATGAGCTTTACCCTCGACGTGGCAGAGGAGCTTGGAGTTCCTGAAGTTTTGTTTTGGACAACTAGTGCATGTGGGTTTTTGGCTTATGTTCATTATCAACAACTTGTTGACAGAGGATACACTCCTTTCAAAGGTACCATTTTTATTTTATTCTGTTCTTGTCACTATTCATTCTTTTTAATTATAATAATAATAAATTTCATGAATTGGAATTGAACTGTGATAAGGATCAATACATTATTTGGATCCTTGTGCAATTTTATTTCTTTTAAGAAAAATCTCAAAATTTTGAAAATTATCATCCCATTTCACAACTATTTGGATTTTAAAAATTAAATTATATAATAAAAGTAGAAGACATAAATAAATTTATTAAAATAAATTATTGTTTATAAGCTTAATTTTTAAAATTAAGAATCAAGAGAGCTTAAATTATTCTTCAAAAGTAGACAACATGACGAAGAAATCAATAACGAAAAACAGGATTAAGTTTTCCATAAACCAAACCGTTACGAAAGGATACGTGATGTTAGAAACTTGTTTGTTTATGTTTGATGTGCTGGTGTGTGCAGATGAAAGCTATTTAAGCAACAAGGAATATTTGGATACAAAAATAGATTGGATTCCAGGAATGAAAGATATTCGATTAAGGGATATTCCAACATTTATTAGAACAACAGATCCCGAAGATGGAATGATTGATTTCATATTAAGTGAAACAAAAAGAGCTAAAAGAGCATCAGCCATTGTTTTGAACACAACAGCTTCATTAGAACAAGCAGCTTTGGAAGCTGTTTCTTCTTTGTTGCCTCCTGTTTTCTCAATTGGTCCTCTTCAACTTCTCCTTGAACAACAAGTTGATGATTCTGAATTGAAGTCTCTTGGATCCAACTTGTGGAAAGAAGACAGAACTTGCCTTCAATGGCTTGACCAAATGTCCCCTAACTCCGTCGTTTACGTCAACTTCGGTACTACTACTTAATTCAAAACTTTAATCTTCTCTCTTATTTCTTTTCTGGTTTTGAAAATTATTATACTGGTTTTGTTTATTCACTAGCCAAAAGCATGATTTTTTTTTTTAAAAAAAAAAAAAAAATTAAGTACAACTAGTACTAATAAGTTGAATTTGCCAAATCTAAAATCTAAAAATCGAAATTGATCCAATAGGATTTAATTTTTTTAGTTTTCATAACTTAATCTATGTTTTGAAAATATTCCTAAATCAACTAGAAAACACATCGGTGAAAATAGTGTTTATATGTTTAATTCTTTTGAATGATGCTTTAAAATGTTTTTAAGCTTTTAATCTTTGTTTTTCATTTTGATAAATTGTCATAGACTATTTATATAATTATTTAGTTTTTAAAAATTAAATTTATTAACGCTACTTATTGATTTTTTATTATGTTACTTATTTGTTAGGAGTATTTTCAAAGTTAAAATACTTTTTTTCTTAATTAAAAAAATGGCTTTAAAGACTTATACGTCATAAATTAAGAAATTATAAGAAGACCAATAAAAAAAACTGGAAAAAAAAGAAGAAAAAACTAAAGTTCCTTTGATTTTAGATTTTTTTTTCTTTGAAAAGTTCTCCTAATTTATTATAATGGTTTGCATCTTTGAATATAAGAGTTAAATTATTAACCAAAATTTTAAGATACAAAAACAAAAAATTTAAATTTTTTTTTCAATTTTTAAAAATTGACATGATTTTTTAAATCAATGTTATACAGAGTGAATATTAAATTTTAGCTAGCTATGAAAGAAAAAAAAATGGCATTGCAAAATTTAAGCTCCAAGAGCAAATTATGTTAGATTAATTAGAAGTAAATTGATTTTATTTTATATGGTTAACACAGGAAGCATCACAGTAATGACCGAAGATCAATTGAAGGAATTTGCGTGGGGACTCGCAAACAGTGAACAAACATTTTTATGGGTCATTAGGCCGGATCTAGTGGCGGGGGAGACGGCGGTGCTACCACCGGAGTTCGTGGAGGCGACGAAAGAAAGAGGGATGTTAGCAAACTGGTGTCCGCAAGAAGAGGTTCTAAAACATCCGGCGATCGGCGGGTTTTTGACTCACAGCGGATGGAATTCGACATTGGAAAGCATAGTGAGCGGAGTTCCGATGATTTGCTGGCCGTTCTTCGCCGAACAGCAAACGAATTGTAGATATTGTTGCACAGAATGGGGAATTGGAATGGAAATTGATAGCAATGTTAAACGACAAGAAATCGAGAAGCAGGTTAAGGAGTTAATGGGAGGAGAGAAAGGAAAAGAGATGAGAAACAGAGCTCAACAATGGAAGAAACTGGCGGCCGATGCGGCAGTGCCTCACTCCGGTTCATCTTGGCAAAATCTCGACAATTTGATCCATAAAGTGCTGCTTCAATCTCCTTAATTCATTCTTCAAATTAAAATAATGATAAAGAGTAAATGCGGTTTAGGTCGCATCTAATTTTACATTCAATTTTTTTTTCAGAAAGAAATAAAAATATTGTTTTTTTGTATTTTTTTTTTTTTTTTTTGGTATGAACTGCACAAATAAACGTAGTGTAGATATATTATCCTCCCCATAATTGATTGTTGCCCGAGAGTTGTGGAATATTATATATATTTTCTGGTTTAGTGTTATATTAGATCCTCGTTAGCAACTTGCAATAATAAAATCCATTTAAATTCATCTCATATCACATCATTCTTTACTTCCAAAACCATGGTGCCACAAATGAGTTTTACTGGATTAGTTATAAATTTCTTTGATCCAAATAGTCTTTATTAAAAATAAACTCAACCCAACTATAAAATATTTGGGTTAGATTGTGGTTGGGTTGGTTCGGATTAATTCATTTATTTAAAATTTTGTTTTAAAAAGAAACAAAACGTAAATATGTAAAAATCTAATTTAATTATTTTCATATATTGAATTAAGATTAACAATTCAATTTTAATTTATATAGTGAAAATTTTCTTTGTAAAGTGCAAAGAAAGTACTTAAGAGTGATTGGTGAATAAATTATTCAAAAAATATTTGAATTAAATAAAATTAAAATCAATATATGTATAAATAAGTCTATTATAAGTAACAAAAAAAATATATATTTTAAAATAAATAATAAACTCGAATTTGTAGTTTGGATTATATTAGATGAACTCATGAACCAACTCAACCCATAAAATTTTCATTTATTTGAACCCAACCCAATCCCAAATGAGTTGATAATCCAATCCAACCCAAACCGTATGGATTGAGTTGGGTTGATCGATTTTATTAGATCATCAGATTTTTTGAACATCCCTAGTACTATCCATCTCTCTTATAGTAAAATAAAAACAGCTTTTGAAAAACTCTTTATTTAAACAAATATAATATTTCATATTATAAACTCGATTATTTTTGTTGAATTAAAATGTTTAATAATTATATAGTATTACAAAATAATAATTATACATTTTTTTACATAAAATAAGTTGAGTAATACTTTATATTCAATTTAATATTCAGTGAATAATTATAATTAGTCTTATAATTTAATATATTATCAAATACATTTTGAAAGATTATTTATATTAGAATTTAAATTTTAAATCAAGTTTCAAATGCATATTTAAAAATATGAAATACAACTCTATTTTTATCACATTCCTTATTTTCAAATTTCTGTATTTATTTATTTAGACCCAAAGAATTACTTGTCTATTGCAAAAATATAATAGAATAAAAATTGTCACGTATGTTAAATGCTAAATTGTCAACTCAATTCAGCTATGCTAATAAGTAATTTGGCTAATTCCATCTCAAATATTGTGTTTGACTGAAAAAAAAAAATCTTACTTTGTTTTATAAATTATCGAATTCGATTATCTAGATTTCTTTTCCTTTTTTTTTTTTTTTTAATTCCAATGTCAATTTTCCACCCTAGTTATTTATTAGAAAATTTTCATAGACAAAAAAAATATTAAACTATTCAACAAAATAGTAAAAAAAAAATATTGACAAATATTGATAGACTTCTATAGCGTCTATGTATCTATTACATAATATAAATGATAGACTTTTATTAGTACGATAGACTTTTATCAATCTCTACTAAAGAAGATTAAATTTTGCTATTTTATATAAATAGTTTCACTTTTTTATTTTTGAAAATCTTCCTTTATTTATATTATTAAATTTATTAAAGTGTTTTATATCTATTAAGAATAGAAGAAGAAAAAGTATGACTAATCATTCGACTTGTTTTAACTCTATCGACCATTCTCTGATACTTTTCAAAAGAAAATACCACCTAACATTGATCTTTTTTTAAAGTTTAAAGTCTTAAAGTAAAGCTCTTAATTTCTTCATTTTCTAAATATTTATCGACTACAAGACAACTTAGGACGAGAATTAGCTATGATACTATACATATACAAATAAGAACTTTCAACACATAATCTCTTTAGTTTCTAAAATTAGTGTGTCTAATTATGAATTAATATATATATCATGTGATCTTAGCCAAACAAGAATTATTCTTGGAGAGCAACAGGTAACTTTAATTCCCTACCAAATCTTCCATTACTAGATCAAAAAATCTGACCATATCTACTTTTAAGAGAAGAGATTACAAGATAATAAATATTTTAAATACAGTAATTTAGTTGATAACATATAATATATTATAAGTTTTGAATCGAGATACATGTACATGGAAAAGTGCTTTTTTAAATCTTTAAAAAATCATTCTAAACAAGATAACATGTTTACCACTTTTCATCTGCAAGAGTGAAAATGTAATAATTTAACTTAAAATTGGAAAAACGAGTAATTTGTAGAATTAATTATTTATTAATTACTAAAAGTTAAAAGTCCGCATAATTTTAATTAAAAAATTATTTAAAAATGCTAGTCAAAATTTTAATAATTAATTGACTGTATCTCTTACATATTTCAACACCGCCAAATAGTAACAAACCGTGACTTTAGTGCAAATGATTTTGGCTGATTATATTGCTCGATTTATAGATGCAAGATCAAGTTAATTATATTATTATTTTATTTTTTATTTTTTGTCATATGTGCATTGGAACAACCACTATGAATATGGATAATAAATACAAATATTTTAACCAAGTACAATAAGAGAAGTTATATAGTCTGGACAAAAACTAAAAGAGTCAAATTTTAATCTTTCCACCGATTAAAATGAGAGGGGAAAGAAATGGAAAAACTTCAATAATACTATTTAAAGATAGTTATCATTTCATTTTCTTAATACAATAATTACGTAGATGAAGAAATTTTTATTTGGTATTATTATTTTTCTGAGTTTTGTTCATTCCCATATTTTTTTAAATTAAAAAATAGTATGGACATGGGCCTCAAGGGAAAACGTCCCAACATGGGCCGCCCATGCATTGAGAAATCTGTTTTATATATATATATAGGATTTCTACCTAGAAGGCCTCAAGAAAACCCTATATTTCATAAATATTTCACCATTTATTTTTTTTCAAAGATAATTTTTAGGATTAATTTTAGACCGTTATATCCTTTTTTTATTTATTTATATTCGATTTTTATATATTTTTTCTATTTTTGAAGCTAATTTAGTGACGAGGAGAGAAAATACATTTCTTATAATGAGATTAATTGGAGAGAGAAAATACATTTATTGTAATTTTGTTCCATTTTCCAATTTGAAAAAAAAGCATTTAGTGAAATTTTTATTTTTTATTTACATTGGTTTTTACATATCAACTTTCTGACGGATTAATGGTTATTTTAAATATACCTTAGAATATTTTGACGGATTCGTAGCTATTTTAAATATATCTTATAAATTTTTTTTAGGCATTACCAATATATGAAATATATTACAGTTTATAAATTAGAGATTGACTCAATGTTACCAATATATGAATATACCACAGTATATAAATCTTTATAAATTTCATTTACACTACAGTATATATATTATAATACATGAAGTTTAAATAAAAAGAAAAACACTCGTTTATATCAAATAAACGAATACATATACCACAATATCTATCAAATTTCCTAAAGAAGCTAAAAAAATTACATATTGAAGGGAAAACCATTGAAGGTTTACGCAGCGAAATACGAGGATCGGTCCTAATTTTTATTTTTCACAGAATTTACAAGAATTACAAAATTAAAAGAGAAGGCTTATGCATTAAAATTTAATTTACAACATGCTTTTCTCATTAGATAGAACGGAGAATAAAGATCTTACCTCTGAAGAAAGATTCTCGAAGCACTACAAGAAATCGCACTTCTCTCGACGCCTTAAATCGCCGAAAATGGTGAAAAATGCATCAGGAGATCTTTTCCCGACGACTACTGATCGTCAAGAGTTTGGTCGAGAGAAATTCATCAGGAGTGGAACTCCCGACGCCAGAAAGGGACTGTTGGGAGCTGTTCACAAAGTCCCGACGCAGAATATAGGTCGTCGGGAGTTACATGAACTCCTGCACGGCTAATATACGTCGTCGGGGGCTCTTCTATACGTCGGGAGTTCTAAGAACTCCTGAAGGCCCACAGTGGGTTGTACCATTCGTCGGGAGTTAATGGAACTCCATATGGCTCAATTATAAAAGTTCCTTCACTGGTTGAATATTGGCTTTTAAAATTTTTTAATTTGTAATTTGTAATTTTTTTAAATTTGATCTAAATAACCTGTAAAGTATCATTAACCAACACAAACAGATTCACATAATAAATAAAACAAACAAAACGATGTTCATACTATAACAAATAAAAGAAAAGTTATAAGATAGTTTATAAAATAAATTTGTCTTCAGAAATTCATGAAAAAAATAAGATGAAAACAACGTCATGAAATATGTCTTCAGAAATACAAAGAAGAAAACAATGTCTGGAATACAACATCTTCAACAATCATCTAACCTCATCTCCGAACAACATCCTACGACAAAACAAAAACATTTAAATGTCATAAACTTCCAGAAACAAACAAAAAACTTCAAGTTCAGATCCAAAACGAGTATCACAAAACTCAACCCACCCCCCACGACATATTCAAACATTCATAAACATCCATAAACACACAAAAACTCCAAGTTCAATGACAAAACAAGTATAACCAAACTCTACCCATCCCCCACGACATTCCTAACACTCATAAACATTAAAAAAAAAAAAAAAAAAAAAAAAAAAAAAAAACACACACACACACACACACAAAAACCTACAAGTTCAACTCCAAAACGATTATAACCGAACTCTAACCACCCTTACAACATTTAAACTTCATAAACACCAACGAACACACAAAAAAAACTCAAACTTTCCCCCCTAAAAAATCTGAACCAAACTTGACCCACCCCCCACAACATGTTCAAACATTCATAAATATTAATAAACACACAAAAACTCTAAGTTCAATGAAAAAATGTGTATAACCTAATTCTACCCATCCTCCACGACATTCCTGACACTCATAAACATTAAAAACACACACACACACACACACAAAAACCTACAAGTTCAACTCATTCCCCACCCCCACAACATTCAAACTTCATAAACAAGAACGAACACACAAAGAACTCAAACTTTCCTACCAGAACAATCTAAACCAAACTTGGCCCACCCCTCACCACATGTTCAAACATTCATAAACATCCATAAACATACAAAAATTCCAAGTTCAATGACAAAACGAGTATAACCAAACTCTACCCACCCCTTATTTACTTCATAAATATTCTTCGACAACATTACCCTATATACTATCTATTTCAACATTATTGTGTATTGAATGAGTTGTATGACTTTCAAAACCTCTAGATAAGTTTAGAGGCTCTCAATGATAGATCTATTCATAATATGAGGGAGATATTCCATATGTTAATAGATGTCGTTTCACAATATCTAATTTTTCCCAAATTGAATTCACACAATTCTTGCATGGACATCATATTCATCTGGAATCATTAACATGAAACTTCGCCAAATCTAAAAACTGGTATACTCCTTCTCTATACTCCATTGATAACTTAATCCTTATTTTAATTCATTCTTTATTCATCCAAAACCTTTATTAAGCATGAATTTTGATTAATTTTACAAACAATTCCAAGTTCGTTCAGAGAATTTAAAATTTTAAATAACCTCTAATAGCTTCTTTGACTTGTGTATACACAACATCCGTGGAATATAATTTATATCAAATACAACCCATTTTTTTCATAGGTATACCACTTGTCAACTACCTCATAACATTCAAGTCAAATAATAAACCTCATACTCTAGGAAAAATTAACTAAGCATTAATTCAACCACTTCAACACACGTTTCCACCCAAATAATGACATTGTGATCTCCAATAAAACACTTCATATGCCCTAAATTCATTAATTATTCCTACCCTTTAGATTTTCCAAATCTCCAAACACTCTGTCCATGTCCTCTTTCTCATGAAAGATATATACACCCACATTCCCTACGACCCTTATACTCTGAGTTAAACTTGTTGTGATAAAAATGCATCATAACATTTTCAATTCAATTTCAAAGTTCAGCAATGCGCCATAATTTTTTCTCCAACCATTGGCGCTGCCTCTGCCAGCAACCTCCCACTATATTCAAACTCCCAAAACAATCAAAGCAAAATTTCAATCATAATATGTATATTCAATAATAATTACAATAAAAAAATTAATATGTATATTCAATAACAATAGCAATAACAAAATTAATATGTATATTCAAAACAACAACAAAATAAATATTGAATTTTGATTTTGATTATCCACAAAAACAATCAAAGAAAACTTTCAATCACAATATGTATATTAAATAAACAGATCGGTGAATGAAGTACTTACCGGCGGCTGTGGAGTAGGTCGAATTGGCGGCGGAGCTGGTCGATGACGAGTTCAACAGCGGTGGCGAACGGGCAGATCTATCGTGACGGCGTGAGCCGTGGGCAAGTGCATGTGCGTGAGGCATGAGGCATGTAGCGCGCGCACGAGCATGAGGCATGAGGCGTGAGGGGCGCGCACAGGCAAACGATCGACGAACGAACGATCAACGGTTTGCTAGAGTTTACCGAATAGACGATAAAAAAGAAGGGGATTTAGGACGGTGGGCTGCTAGGGTTTGAAGAAGAATAAGGGGATCTGATATTTTATACTAGATCTCCCGACGACATACGATAGCCATCGGGAGGTCCGCCCGACGGGAGTTCCTAAAACTCTCGACGGGTAATGTCCTACTATCCGAAAATAGACCCAATCTCTCGATGACTAGTATATGGCATCGGGAGTTATTTCTTACTCTCGACGCTTCTCTTACGTCGTAGACAGAGACCCTATCTCCCAACGATCAAACTCTCGACGGTGGTTTTAGGCGTCAGAAGAGCCTTTTTTTCTTGTAGTGAAGAACTCCCTCAAATAGATCTCTTCTTCCAAAAAAGGACACCACCAAACGGAGCCTCCTGTATTCTCCTTAGGGTTTAAGAATGGCGGGAGGTATGGGCTTTGCCTTAGGGTTTTAGAAGAGGAAAGGAGATGGAGAGGGGGAAGAGAGGAAATTTTCTTCTCTATAAATTTTTTCCAGAGCAAACAACTCACAAAGAGAATTGTGGAAGAAGATGAATCATATTCTTCCACAACCCACGTAATTGACTGAGAGAATGAAAAGAGGGAGTTGTAACTTCTTCCCTTTAATTAATTTAATTTCGATATATATATATATATACATTATATGTTATATCAAATATAACATATAACCTATAGTTTTATATTGCATCAAATACAACATAACCTATAGGTTTTATTTTCTCTCAACAATACATGACATTTAATATAAATCACATTTATGTCAAATTCACTTATATGAATCTCATTCATATAATTAATATTGGAATCATATTCAAATATTTAATTCTTCTTAACTTATTTATAGTATTTAATATAAATCATATTTATATTAAATTTAATTATATGAATCTCATTCATATAATTAGTATTTGAATCATATTCAAATCCCTCTCATATTACCTTATATTATAATGTATCAAATACATCATATTAATTATATCACATATATAATCAATTTTATTAATCATATATAATTAATTCCCTCAATTAACTTGAATACGTTAAATTAATCCAAAACTAATTCTTAATTAAATCCCTATTGAGCTACAGAGGGGGCCTAATGAACCTGTAAATTAAAGTTCCAACGGTATTTGGATAATTAATAAAACTCTTTAATTAAATTACCTAACATCCATTAACTATCTGTCATTCTATTAAAGATCGAGAGCTGAACTCTTCGAACTACAGATATATTTATGTGTCTATTGGATATAACCAATCAACAGTGATATAATCCTTCACAAATTGTTGTAATTACAGCTGGACCAAAATTACAGTTTTTTCGCTGTAGTTATATCTAACTCCTTAAGTACCACTGATTCCTCTAATGAACAATAAGTCATAGTTCAACTATGGCCAAGTCCCTCTCGGGCCAAGAGAGAGTGTGCCCACTATGTTCAAGCCCCGGAATCAGCCCTTAAGGGAGCAATTTATCTACTTACTCCGACATCAAGGAAGGAGTGAATTTCGTCTTGTGTAGTTGTGTTCTCAGCTCCTCAGTTAGAAGAATGCCCAAAATGGTAGGCTGATCAAATTGGAAATCTGACCACTCTCACCTATACAAATCAAATGACCAACTTCATGAGCAGGAGTTCACAACTTACTCAGGATTCAGGTCATGTCACCTATGGTCATCCTCGTGAAATGTAAGTCTCTATTATTAACGACGTTATATAAAGAGTCTAATCATTTCGTAGTCCGGTCTTATACAAACTCTTTGTATAGGATACCCTTGCTCACATGTCTCTACATGAATGATTAGGATTAGATCATTTGTAGTACTTTACAACACTTGTAACACCTACAAAGCGGGTCATATTTGTAGTGTCACCAGGATAAGGTATCCAACCTTATCCATCTACTACAAACCATTTAGGTTATTAGTTAAATAAGATCTACTTGTATGTCTCTACATACTTGTTTAAATTACATGAAATAACCTAGGATCTTAGTTTATTGGATTGAGTATATGCTTATAAAATAACACTTATTTACATAAAATAACATTTATTTTATTAACAATAATATGTTTATATAAAGTTTACAAACTACGAGATTACAAGAAATTTATGACACAAATCCCAACACATATATATCATAGTATATATAAAAAAAAAGGAAAAATAAAACTAAAAGTTGAATCTTGTCTGCCATTCATCTGCTCCGAGTCCGTCGTCACCGTTCATTTGCTCTGAATCTTGTGTCGTCATTCATTTGTTCCGAATCCGTCATTGTCGTTTGTTCGCTTCGAGTTTGCCATTGTTGTTCTTGTCGTCCCATGCTTGCCTCGTCGACGGATCGCCCCACGCCATTCGTCTTCTGCCTGTAACTCATACCACCGAAGGGAGAAAAAATAGGAGGGAGAAGGAGAAAAGAGAGAGGGGAGGAATACTTGCCTTGAAGCATGGGGGTGAGAGAGTTATATATATATATATAACGTAGATGAAGGCTAAATTCTAAATAGCCATACAAATAAGAAGGCCAATAGGCCTTTTTGTAATGTTTAAGACATTAACGTAATATGGGCATATTTTTAAGGCCATTTATGTAGAAATCCCTGTATATATATACACATGCACACACTCTTGATTTATTATATCTTTACGTTGGTTTCTTGAAATATAGATTTGATTGGATCGTTGGGCCTTTTTTGATATTGTTTCCTTCTTGTTCCATTCCAAATTGCCTTAGAAACATCATCGGAGTCACTAGAATCACTAGAATCCAATTTTCAATGTGGATAATGAACTTTGAGAAAATCGAGCATGGACAAATTTAGTATGTTGAAATTCTTCTTCTAAATCACTAGAATCGGAATTCTAGTACTATTTTTTGAAGTAAAATTGATTTTCTTGCCTATACCAATTATCATATATAATCGAACACAGGTGTGCAATTATATATGAATTAAAATCGATCGTTTAGTACACGGGTGTGCGATCGTTTAGGAAGACGGGCACTATCGTATAGGCTCTCAACGCTATGTGATCGTATACTTTCACATCATGAGAAATTTTTCGGATCTCTTTTAAAATGAAAACTATTTTCATTTTTAATCTTCAGTTACAAGAACTGATTCGAACTTCCCACTTTCGCACGAATTCGGAGAAAAACTCGACCAATTATCACATAACCACCCAATTAATTAAATAATGAATATAATCATATTATATTATTAACCTATAGTTTAATATCATATATCAACTATAGTGTTTTCTCCTCTACTTGATATAAATCATATTTATATCCAATTTCCTCCAAGATAATGTATCTCATACATTTAGTCAATCATATCATATATAATTAACCAGTGTAATTATATCATATTTAATCGAACTCCCTCTTGTCAATTTGAAAAATTCAAATTGCCTAAAAACTGATTCTCAACTTTTATCCAAGCTACCAAGGGGGATCTTATGGACCTATGACTTGAAGCTCTAATGGTACGTGAATAACTGACTAAATTCTTTAGCCAAAAGATCCACCATTTGTTAACTACCAGACATTCCACTAAAGACCGACAACTGAACTCTTCTTACCACAGATATATTTATGTGTCCATTGGATATAACCAATCATGAGTACGATGACCTTTCATAGATGCTCGTAAGTACACCTGGACCAAATTACTGTTTTGGCCCTATAGTTACATCTCACTCCTTAAGTACCACTGATCCCTCTAATGAACAACAACATAGTCCAACTATGTGTGAACACCTCTCGGACCATGAGAAGATATATGATGCGATGTCGTTCAAGCCCCGGGATCAGCCCTTAACAGAGCAATCTATCTACTTACCCCTACTTCGGGAAAGGAGTGAACTCCATCTTGTGAAGCTGAGTTCCCAGCTCCCAAATCAGATGAATCCCAAAAGTGGTTGGTTTGAGTCGGCGCTCTGGCCACTCGCACCCATGCAAATCAAGACCACCCTCAATGGCAGGAGTTTCTAATGTAGGATCTCATACCGAGAGTTCCATGAGTGTGTTCGGATCGCTCCGATCTCACAGTGATTGAAATCGAACAATATACATATAACACATACTGTTATGCAATCAAAACTTAATTAACGGCATGCTATGAACTACAAAAATATAAGGGAAAGAGTTCCATACCAGTTGAAGACCGTCTTCGAAACTCTAGAACTCTAACGTAGCAGAACCTTCCAAAAAATCTACCAATGCCCAGTGGGAACGTCGACTGCAATAGCACAATCAACGCAAACACGAACACCACAATGAGGACAACACCACCACTAATGAGCCCCGAGTATTCTTAGAGTGAAAACCCAAAGGGTGGGCTTTGGTGAATTTGGTAGATGACGCAGGAAAAACGAGTCGTGTAAGCGATAAGTAAGTGGGAGAGAAAACAATGCTATCGTATAGCAAAGTACTTATCGCATAAAGAAGCTACACGACCGTGTAGGAAATGTTGAACGATCGTTTAGGAAAAGATGTACGATCGTTTAGTTAAATCGCGAGGTGGACGATCGTTTAGGTGGAGAAGCAACTATCGTATAGGCTCTCGGGCGATCATTTCACGAAATCTTTTGGGCAGAAGAATGAATATCAATTGCACGATGCAAAATGAAAACTTTTTTCATTTTTACTCATCAGTTATCATAACCTATGTTGTCCACTAACCCACGTCCAAACGTGGAAAAAAGATTAATTATCATATAATTAATCAATTAATTAATTGGTAAATATAATCATATTATATTTATATCCCATAGTTTGATATCACATATCTACTATAGTATTATCTCCTCTACTTGATGTAAATCATATTTATATCTAATTTCCTCCAATATAATGTATCTCATACATTTGCCAATTATATCATATATAATTACCCAGTCCAGTTATATCATATATAATCAAACTTCCTCTTGTCAATTTGAACATTTTAAATTAACCCAAATACTGGTTGTCGACTTTATCCAAGCTACCCAAGGGACCTAATAGACTTGTGACTCGAAGCTCTATGGTACGTGAATAGCTGACTAAACTCTTTAACCACAAGATCCACCATCCGTTAACTGTCAGGCATTCCATTAAAGACCAATAGCTGAACTCTTCTTACCACAGATATATATGTCCATCGAATATAACCAATAATGAGTACGATGACCTTTCACGGATGCTCGTAAATTTAGCTGGGCCAATTTACCGTTTTTCCCCTATAGTTACATCTCACTCCTTAAGTACCACTAATTCCTCTAATGAACAATACAACATAGTCCAACTATGTGTGAACACCTCTCGGGTCAGCAGAAGGTGTGTGGCGCCACATCGTTCAAGCTCCAAAATCAACCCTTAAGGGAGCCATCTTTCTACTTACCCCTGCCTCGGGGAAGGAGTGAGTTTCGTCTTGTGTAGCTGAGTTCACAGCTTCCAAATCAGACGAATCCCTAAAATGGTAGGTTTGAATCGGCGACCTGGCCACTCGCACCCATACAAATCAAAGGACCACCCTCAATAGTAGGAGTTCCCAACTTACTCAGGATTGAGGTCATGTTACCTATGGTCATCCTAGCAAAGTGAAGTCTCTATCATGAACGGTGTTATATAATGAGACGTTAACACTTCGTGGTCAGGTCTTATACAAACTCTTTGTATAGGATGCCTTTGCTCGCATGTCCTCAACATGAATGATCAGGATCAGACCATCTGTGACAAGTCACAACACTTGTGACCATTCCACAAAGTGGGCCGCATCCGTAGCATTACCAGGAAAAGGTTTCCCTTCTTTATCCATATACTACAGACCATTTTGGTTATCACTCAAGAATGATCCACTTGTATGTCACCACATACATGCTTGAGTCGCATACAGATAACAAGGGATTTTATGTTTATTAGTTTGTGGTAAAGCAAATAAAACAATTAACCAAGCAAAATACAAGATGTGAAGTAAATATCATATATTAACAACACAAATGTTCGTACATACTGTTTACAAATTACAGGAAACGAGATTTTAGGGCATCAACCCCAACACTTAACTCACTCAGGATTGAGGTTATGTTACCTATGGTCATCCTAGTGAAGTGAAGTCTCTGTCATGAACGGTGTTATATAACGAGACGTTAACACTTCATGGTAAGGTCTTATACAAACTCTTTCTATAGGATGCCCCCGCTCGCATGTCCCCTATATGAATGATCAAAATCAGACCATCTGTGACAAGTCACAATACTTGTAACAATTCCACAAAGCGGGCCGCATCCGTAGTGTTACTAGGATAAGGTTTCCCTTCTATATCCATATACTACAGACCATTTTGGTTATCACTTAAGACATGATCCACTTGTATGTCACCACATATATGCCTAAGTTACATATAGACAACCAGGGATTTTAGTTTATTGGTTTGTGGTAAAACAAATAAAACATTCAACTGAGCAAAATCAAGAAGTGAAGCAAATATCGTATATTATACATCACAAGCATTCGTACAAACTTTTTACAAACTACAGGACACGAGACTTTAGGGCATTAACCCCAACAATTACATGTACTAACTTAGTCATCAGAGTGTGTTAAACTAGGTAATACATCAATATGATGATCTCTTTTTGCAATTCAATTCTAAACTTGAGATCATACTAAGAGAAGCGAACAAAAGGTCAAATCCATGTGGAGCCTGAGACAATAACAAGCGTAAACAAAATTCGAGTGGCAACAATATCAATACTATCAATAATTTTCTAATGGATGTAGATATGACTTTTTATTATTGTATTTTATTAATTACAAAATCTATATACTTCCATAACATCTCTAAACTCTAGCTATTCATCAACAGATTTAGGCATATATCTTTTTATTATGAATTACAAGGTTTGAATCTCCACTTTTTTAATTAAAAGAAAACAAAAAAGAAAAATGCAAAATTAGATCAAGCATCTATAAGTGATTTTGAGAGTTCTAAAACTTCTAATTTCATCCAAATTTACAATTTAATTCTTAAGTAGTGAATTGAATAAATAAATCATACATGATGTAAAATTAATCATTAAACCATTACATGTATCCGAGGGAGCAATTACAAGAAGTCAAGCAAAGAAGATTCAAGAGGCTTTCACACTATACCTTGAAAAGCTAGCAAATTCTCCAGAAGGGACAAATAATTTTGAGCCAAAAATTTTCTATAATGTTAGTTCAAGGAATCAAGAAGAGAATGGTATGGAGATGACACGAGAAAAGTTTTATAGTTATGAAGATCACACTGTGGTAAAAAAAGTGTGCATATTTTGTGAAGAAAATGCTCTCACCCTACAAGAATTTAGGTCAATCCCGACGTTGGGGGTCGTCGACAGAAGCTAAAAACACCGTCGGTACAACCTTTCCCAACGGTTGAAATGTCGTCGGCAATACCATCGAGGAAACCTTTTCCGAAAGTTTGGAAGCCCTGCCGTAGGGGAAAAGAATAATCTTGATGGATAAGGATGGGGCTTTTCCCCCGACCCTGAAGAAAGCCGTCGGGAAAAAAGGACAACCCCCGACGAAACCGTCGGGATTTAGAGTTTATCTCGATGGACACGCGTCGGGATTTCACTATTAGCCTGATGGTCTTTGAGCTATTGGGATGAGGTAATTTATTTCGATGGTGAGGGTGTCGTCGGGCATTTTACTTTCGCCTAACGGTGACAAGGATCGTCGGGATGTATCTATCGCTCGATGGTTAGAGACCGTCGGGCGATGTCCTTTACCCCGACAATCTCTAGCCACCGTGGGGATATCCTTAAATCCCGATGGTTTCTAGTCACTGTCAGGATTTCTTTGCCCGACCCCTCTACCGTCCGAATATATATTTTAGCGTCGGGATTATATATTTAACCAGATATCATACATATTTAAATCTGTTTATTTATTTTCTTTTTTTAGATGAATTTTTTTTCCAAATGTCATACATGTTTGAATCTTACAAATATCAATCAAACTAAAATAAGATTGCCAAAATGAAATAAATGTCCATAATAGATTAATAATATATAGAAAACACGTTTGAATCTACAACCTTAATCCAAGAATTTCTATAATATCCACAATTCCTGAATCCAAACCATAACATCCACAATTTCTTAATCCAAAAAATCATTACATGATAACAAAGTACATATTAGGAAATGCAAAATTCCTAAATCCAAAATAACATTAAGAAAAATCTACAACCTAAATACGCTTGCCAAGAAATGCATCTTCAACAAAAATCTCCAGATACCTACAAAATACAAGTTTAAATAAATTTAATGCTCAATCATAAATAAACCAAAAAACCAACTTACCTCAATCATAAACATACCAAAAATCCAACTTACCTAAATCATAAAGAAACTAACTTACCTCAATCATAAATAAACCAACAAACCAACTCAATCATAACTTAAACTTAAACATACTTGTACTTAAATATAGATATGCATATTTCAATCAAAACAAACCAACTTACCTCAATCATAAACAAACCAAAAAAGCCAAGAAACCAACTAAGAACATTAATGAATTGAACTCAATCATAAACAAACCAACTTACCTAAATCATAAACAAACCAAGAAACCAACTTACCTTAATCATAAACAAACCTAAAAACCAACTTATCTAAATCATAAAGAAACCAACTTACCTCAATCATAAACCTAACAAACCAACAAACCAACTTAATCATAACTTAAACTTAAACATACTTGTACTTAAATATAGATATGCAATCAACTGAAACAAGCTAACTTACACAATCAACTGAAACACCTCCTACCCCCATCCCCTAAAATTATTCTCAATCGTAATATACAAACCAACTGAAACACATATCTATACGTTTATGTTGTTATCATAACTGTAGGATAACAACATACACAATCATCTAATTTAGCATAAAATGAATTCAAACTCAACTTCAGAACATTAACTATACTTTACATAACTATACGTTTATGTTGTTACCATAACTGCAAGATAACAACATACACAATCTTATAATTAAGTTTACTATGAAATTCGAAGAGCTCATACCTAATTCGATCTATCTTTCATGAGTTGTAAGAGCATAGCTTTCATATCCTCCATCTTAGAATGTCTTTGGGCGTCATGTTCATCCAATCTAACCAATCTAACCTTTAAGGATTCTATCTCTTGTTGTTGCTCCTCTATAATTTTTTTATGAAGATGCATTGGACGATGATCCCCTAGACTTTTTCACTTTTTTACCCTTCGGTGTCCTACCAAGGCCCATTTCTGTGCCCAACACCTTCTCGCATATTTCTTCCTCCGATATTCGTTCAGACCCTTCTTGGGTGGAGGATCCTCTTAGCTCAACCATTTGACTCTACATCAATAATCAAGACGAATTATTGTATGATAATTGTATATGAATAAAGTTACATTGAGAAATAAAAACTTACATATGCATCATTCGCAGCCTGATTACAAACAAGTTATCGCTCCTATAGTGTGCTTGCTTAAATAAGTTCACTAGGTCCATTGTTTGACCACCAAGTCCCTTTTGTAAAACAGTTCACAAGAAAATGAGATATTAAGATGAGTGTATTTTAAGCAGCTGTATGAGTGTACTTTAACTAGCTTACCATGGATTCTCTTATGCGTATGAAAGTCTTAGAACCAGCTATATGAGTGTATGTTAAATCTGACCTATTCCTTTGATTCGTCTCTGCCACTTTCTAAGAAAATGAGAAATTCAGATGAAACGAGTAATTGAGATGTAAAAAAAAAAAAAAAAAAACACAAAAATTATTACTTTCTAGTCAATGGATTCAAACTTGTTGCATAAAAAGTGTCAATCTTTTATGTCGTCTTTAAGGCGACCAGGTGGGTGTGCTCGTGCCTCTTCAGGACTTGCATATTTTTTGTAGTGTCTGTGTAGTTCCCCCTATACTCTTTGAACAAATTTTTCATCTGTTCGTCGATGGAATCACTGACCAGTTTGTTGCACAAAATGATTCTGAATTAAGAAAGAAAAGAAAAACTAATTAGTATGGAAGCCAATGCATATATAATTTGTAAAATATAAATTGACAATCTTACCAATAACCGACACTTAACAAGCTCTCTAGTTTCTATTGGTACCTCTCTCCATGATCCATAACGAACGGAAAAAGATTCCCAAACATTGGTACCAATAGCATTGCTAAACCTCGTTGCATGGTTGCAAATTGGTTTCTCCCATTCAGGATTGATCTCGATAGAAATTCTCCCAAATTGTTGAACATATTTATCCAAATCAACATTTCGAGAGTATCCACGTCCAACCCTAGTAGTCGTACAACCAGACTTTGAAGAAATTAAACGTCATTAGTTTAATCAAACATTGGTTTATGTAAAAATGTGGATATAAAATAACCTGTATTATCTCCCACAGAGGATGATAGTGTACTCAATTAACAATGCATCCACTATATGAGCGCAATTCTGAACTTGGTCTCATCGCTAGTGAATATATGTCATTAGATATATCTCCATTTTCATGCAATGAAAGAACCTATTAAAAAGTAATATCACCTATCATTAGTAGTCAATTGAATTTTTATTGGTCTTTTAAGCCCATACTTACATGAGATTTGAACGAATTAGGAAAGCCTCGTTGATGCATTCTGTATAAATCATCTTGACTTTGAACTTCATGTTGAATTAGTCTCAAATATTTCCTATAAGGAAGAGACGTGTCTCAATTTTATATTTCACTTTGTACCAAAATAATCGATTACAATAGAATGTTCAAAACTTACGCTCGATAAGATTTAATTTCCATGCAATTGTTCAAGATGTACCAATGTGTACTGCATTTCTCTTCTCTCGATAATACCCTTACTCTTGTTGCTCCTAATGGTCGCGCATTTTGTCTGAACATTGAAAATTCACCACATATCTCATCCTCTAGAAGTCTATCATCATTTCTTTCATCTCTATTGCACCTTGTCTCAATTCCAGTTATATACAAAGAACAAAATTCAAATGATTCATTCATTATATATGCTTCTGCTATAGAACCCCCAGGACATACTTTGTTTCTTACATATTGTTTCAATATTCGTAAGCTTCTTTCAATAGGGTACATCCAACTATAACTAACTGGACTTGCAACTTTTGTTTCATAGGAAAAATGGATTGCTAGGTGCACCATTACATCAAAAAATGCCGGTGGAAATATTTTTTCTAACTTACAAAGTATGATTATAATGTCTCTTTATAATCGATCCAAAACCCCTATAGATATTATTTTTGCACATAGATCACAGAAAAATTTGCATAACTCAACGACAACAGTGGACACGTCTTCTTTCAAGTATGCTCGAACGCTAATTGGAAGAAGCCTCTGAAGCAGAACATGCGAGTCGTGAGTTTTTAGCCCCCATAGCTTTCCATATTTCTCACTCACACATCTTGATATATTGGATGTGAACCCATCAGAAAATTTGACTGATTTCATCCACTTACTCAATGCAACCTTGTCATTAGTAGTCAATGTGTATGCAACGTGTGGCTTTACAACTTTTTCTCCTACCTTTTGCAGGTGTAGTTCTTTCCGTATATTTAGATCTTCTAAATCCAAACGAGCATTAATTGTGTCCTTATTCTTTCCCTTAATATTTAACAATGTGCCTACCAAATTATCACAAATATTCTTTTCAATATGCATAACATCCAACTTATGTCTCAATAAAAGTTTCGACCAATATGGAAGTTGGAAAAATATACTTTTTTTATTCCAATTTAAACTTTATTTTTCGTTTTTTATCACGTTTCTCTGGATGTTTGCTAAGCACAGAAAAGTTTAACAAGTTCAACTCTCGTAAGATATCTTCTCCATCCATGTCAACTGGAGGAGGACTACAGTCCACTTTTCCATCAAATTGTTTGCTTTTGTGCCAACTGTGATTATCTGAAAGATAACGTCGATGTCCCATAAAACATTGTTTTCCTCTTAGCCTCATTGATGATGTATCCTCTTTACAAATAGGGCATGCTTGGTAACCTTTGGTACTCTATCCAGATAGGTCACCATACGCAAGGAAATCGTTAATAGTCTACAATAAGCAAGCACGTAGTTGAAAGTATTCGTTGCTACACAATTGTAAGTGTGCACACCATCATTCCATAACTCCCTTAACTCTTCAATCAATGGTTGTAAGTAAATATCAATTTCTTTTCTAGGAGATTTTAGACTGAGTAAAATAAGGGAGACAATGAAATTTGTCTCTTTCATGCATTTCCAAGTGGCAAATTGTAGGGAATGAGCACCACTGGCTACATACTATATGAAGTACTCATATTCCCGAATGGATTGAATCCATCTGAAACTAGTCCTAAACGAACATTATGCGGGTTTGAAGCAAACTGAGGAAACTCACGATCAAAATGCTTCCACCCTTCAGAATCAGCTGGATGTTGCAACACTCCATTAATTTCAACACGTTTATCTTTAAACCACCTCATTTTAGGTGCAATATGCTTAGATGCAAACAATCAATTCAATCTTGGTATTTAAGAAAATTGTTGTAAAATTTTATGTGGAATCTTTTTACTTTTTTCATATTCAACTTTGTACCGAGATTCACCACATACTGGACACTGTTGCAAATCAACAAATTCTTTCCAATATAGGATGCAATCGTATATGCAAGCATGAATATACTCATAACCAAGTTCTAAGTCACGTAATTTTCTTTTAGCTTCATAAAATGAACTAGGTCTAGATGCTCCAATTGGAAAATGCTCCTTTTAACAATTCAAGTAACAAATCAAACGACTTGTTAGTCCAACCGCTAAGAATCTTAATATGCATCAACTTCACCAAGAACAACAAGACGGGAAATTTGTACAACCAGGGTACAACTGGTTGCGTGTTTCATTTGTAAAGTCTTCAAATAAGCTTGAATTATTATCTCTTTCTTGGGCATTGGTGTGTATTTTATTCTCATTTTCTTCTTCATTTACATTAGCAACTGGACACTATAGTTCATTTATAATATTCAAAAATTCATTTTCTTAATCTATAACATTCATCTCTGTCGTACTTAATCTATCATCATGTGTCGATTGAGATGTGTGACTCTTGTATCCCTTAGACAAGTCGACTGGGTCTCCATGATATACCCATTGATGATAAGATAGATAAATTCCATTAATGAATAAATGTCGTTCAACTCCATCTATTGATTCCTACCTAGCATTCATATATTTTCTACATGGACATCTTGTTTTTTCCGACTTATTAACATGAAGTTTTGCAACATCAAGGAATCGATATACTCCTAATGCATACTCAGTTGATAACTTGTTTCTAATCTTAATCCACTCTTTATCCATTCTTAATAATATATGCGATAAGTTGAACCTGTAGGATTTAGATAATTAGTTATATTAGAACATATAGTTCCAATTTCTCACTTTTAATTTTATTTCATTTACTTCTTGTTCGTGGTTTTGAATGAGTAAAGTACATTTAAGTGTGATTTTGAAAATGACAAAAGTCATTTTAACTATTTTAGAATCACTCCTATATATATCCTTATTTCTCTTTTGATCTTATACAATTTGCTCTTATAAAAGTAGATCTAAGGGTAAAAGGGCTTGAGATGTTTTGAGATAGTTTCAAAATCCTATGTCTAGGCTCTTTTCCTAGAACAATTTTATGAAAACTAAATTTTACCTAACCCTTTCGACGTTAGATTCAATTTCAGTATGCTATCTAGATGATCAATCTAGACTAATAACGATGAAATGAAAATTAATAAAAGCATACCAAGCTATGAATTGAACCAAGTCACTTTATTTTATATTAGGCCTTTGCTGCTTATGTTAGCACATTCACATATTTGAATTCCAAATATAAGCATGGCTTATGATTAAAGAAATAAATGATAAAGATTGAGATGAATAAAGTTCTTTAAACTAAATAAAAATAAATTATTCAAGGAAATATATACCCAAACAACTAAAAGAAGAATACTAAAATGAAAAACTTGCAACAAAGAAACTAAGTTGTCAACTACAAGAAGAATGCTGAAAATTAAGAAAAATAAAACTAAAAAAAATGATAGAATTGAGAATTAAACTAATGACGAAAATTAGAATGAAATGTGAACAAGAATAAGTAACCAAAAAAATTTAACCTAACTCCAAACTTTGTTTTTTTTCAATCTAATTTGTTCCTCCTTTTTAAAGGGGTTTAAGACAAGTCATTATAACCATTCCATTCTAATAGAATTGGATCAATTAACAAATAAGAAATTAACCTAACTCCAAACCTTGCTTTCTTTCAATTTGATTTGTTCCTCCTTTTTAAAGAGGGTTTAAGACAAGCTATTACAACTTTAACTTTCGAATAGAATTGGATAGATTAACAAGAATGAAATGTGCACAAGAATAAGTAATCAAAAGAATTTAACCTAACCTACAACACACACACAAAAAAAAAAGAACTCAAAATGAAACTAAGTATATTGAACAAAGAAGAAATTAAGTATATTGAACAAAATTAAAACTAAATTAAAAAAAAAAAAAAACTAAATAAACTCAAAATGAGAACACTTTATTAGATGAACTACTGTAAAGTGAAATGAGAACTAAATAATCAAATTTCATCAATAACCTAAAAATATATATATAAGTCCGGCAAGGGAGAAATCGGAGATGGCGATCGGACGAAACGGCAGCAGACGAACGAAATCGAAGGGAAAATCGAACAGCAAAGAATATTAGACGGGGGAAAAGAACGGGCGTGTAGAGAGGGGAAGAAGAGTCAAGGCGTCATTTATATCCAACGTTTTCCCGACGGTCGTCTGCCAAACCATCGGGATATAGTTAATAACTGTCGACGGTCACCCACTAACTGTCGATAGAACTTCGAAATTCTAACGATGTTCTAACACAACTGTCGACCAAAGTTTACCAAATTCCAAAGAGAATCTTAAAACCTTCGACGGTCGATTGAAAACCATCGGGATTTTAATATTGGTCGACGGTTAAACCTCACTATTGGCAGTTATTAACTTTATCCCGATGGTCCTCGTCAAGCCATTGGGCTAACGCTTCCCAAATTTTTGACCCCGTATTTCCATCGTCGAGATGGGTTGAAATCGCCGTCTCTTTTGGGTCATCGGGAGAAATATCGTCGTAAATAACCAAAATTCTTGTAGTGTCAAGTGTGCATTGCATGAAAAAACGTGATGTCAAACTTTGTCAAACGTGCAAATTAGCCTTGCTGCCCTCTAGAGGAGTTTTTAAGACATTTTGAAGACTTTCTACATTTTTAGTTTTACATTTTAACTTCTAAATTAGTATGCAACTAAGTTTCAAGTGTCCTTAGGTGTTATTTTCTACCCTTTGCATTTAATTGTATTTGAATGACTTTTGAGCTTTTATCCTGTGTACGACCATTTGACCTATAAAATAGCTTGTAATGCTTTGAAGACCCAGATTATCAATTTTAAAAAGTACTTATTCAACTATTTAGTGTTGTCTTTTCTTTCAAATATTGCTTTAGATTTGATGTTTAAATCAATTCACTTGATTAGTCTTGATCAAGCTAATTTTAGAGTTAGTTGTCTTAGGATCTAAGAGTGACCATCATAGATTCTAAGTATGATCTAAATTAAGTTTTTTTGTGAGTGTTTGCAAGGATCCTAGAAGGACCTCTAGTTTTACATCTAACAAACATAGCAACGCTTATCAATACATGAATGAAAAGGTAAAGCCTTCTCATTAATTCAAAATTTTTAAGCTAAAGATGTGTTTAAATAAAATTTTATCAAAAATGTTTAAATAAAGAAAAATATTTTTTTTTCTCAAATCAATGTCCTAAATCTATAAATTAATTCCTACGATAAATGATGATGGTTGCAAATTGAGTTTCTGGTGCTTGAATTATCAAAACTCATTATCACATTCAACAACCTAACTCCCTTTAGTGCAAGCCATAAAGATTCCCAATGAGAGAACCCAAAAAAAGCAAAGATGTCAACTACATAAATTAATAGTTCGATTAATAAATTAATTCCCACATCTTCCCTAAACCAAACATGGGATTAATGATAACAACAATACATTATTAAACTTGATATTGGAAAAAAAAAGAAAAAAAAAAGTGGGTTGTGGATTAGATGGAAGTTGAAGGGAATGGAGATTAAAAAAAAGGATGGATTGTATCTAAAAATTGAGCTTCAACCTCTGCAAGAGTTGAGAGCAGAGATAAAAATGGGTGAAAAAGAAAGAATTGAAGGATCTCAAAAGACAATGTCAAATCCATCAAGTTGTCAACTTTATACAATTTTCTATCTCCACCCTTTTTTTTTTTGAACCAATAATAATAATTTGGTTGGGTTTTTTTTTTTCTTTTTTTTTTTTTTTTTTGAGGGAATATGGCTTTCTTGATTTGATTATTTCTCTCAACTGGTTGGACTTTGATCAGAAGTAACACCTCCAGCTTCACCTTCTGTAGGAGTTTGTTGTGATGTCTGTGAATCTGTAACCCAACATTAATATACTTTATTTACATTTTCTATATCAATCTTATTTATTTATCAAATCCTAACTTCTAATGCAAGTGTTATTTCTTTGATCACACCTAAAATAAAAAATAAAATAAAATAAAACATGGTTGCCTATTTGGAATGTTAAAGTGGTCCATCTTGAAAGACAGCTGGACACAGCTTGCTCTACATTTGTGTCTACTCTACCAAAATGGAAACGAATAAATTTTAAAAAATAAAAAAAAAAAAAAAAAAAAGGAAAGAAAATACATAATTCAACCAATTATTAAGATTTCCTTTTTATCAAATTAAATATTCATTTCACAGAATGTTAGACTACTAGGGCTACTAATCTTAAAATATATATTTGCATATAAAAGAATTCTTTGGGGGCATTCAATTAGTTAGTATATTATAAAAATATATGTTTGGAATATATACTATTTTAGATAATAAGAATTTTCAAATAGTTTGGGAATTATACTCCTTCTAAAAAGAATACATTTTACTAAGAATGAAGTTATATAAGATTATCATCAACCAATTCTAGCATTAGCTAACATGGGTTAGCTAGATGACATGTGTTAATTAGCTCCAAGCAATACAATTTTCATATGCATTTTTTTCAATTTCTGTCATATACATTTAATGTTCAAAATCACTAGAACAATTAATGAAATCAAGGGGGAAGTTGAAAAATGAAAAGAAGGGTTTAAAGAGGAGTTTTTTTTTTTTTTTTTTTTTACCAACACTCATTCTCAACTCCCTAAATAATTAATGACCCACTCCAAAAACAAATGAAATCTAATTTTTTGTTTATGTCAAAGCGTACTATCAAATTTTATACAATATCGTATAAGGACATTGATGATCGTATCTATTGCAATATTCATTTTTCTCCCCTCCACCACAATATTCATAGCAAAAGCACAACAAGCATGAGAAAAGTAAAATTGCAATAGACATGACCATCGTGTTAATGTTACGATAGACATGATCGTCTACGATGTAATAATGTATAAAATGTAAGAATACGCTTGGGTTTTTACGTAAATCTAAAATTGGATTTCATTTGCTTGTAGGAAGTGAGTCATTAATCATTTAGGGAGTTGAGAACGATCAAAATATGGTTTAAAGAGGGGTGAAAGGAGAAGAGAAAGATACAAAAAGGGGTTTATTTGAGAAATAGTGCAAGGTTGGGAAACTGAAACACACATGGAAATGCAGGCAAGAGTGCAGTAGCTGTCTATATAATGGAAATGCTACTCTGTCATCAATTTCCTTTCAACCATTTCATTGGCCCAGACAGCTCACTCACATGCCCCTTTACCTCTTCCCCCACATGGCCCCCACTTATTATTTTTTTTTTTCCCCTTTCTTTCTTACCTTATCATAATAATAATAATTATTATTATTATAAATCTCTTTTATCTGTTTATCTGTTCTTGTCAGATTTATGTTTTTAACTAAATTCAAGAAGAAATTGTAATATGTACCTGTAGAGGAAAAACGGTGTCGTATCAGAGGAGGATAATTGATTGAGGCAGCTTCAAACTGAGCAGCAGCAGCAGCAGCCGTAGGTGAAGGAGGAGGATAGTAAACATAAGAAGGAGGTAATACTAGACGAGGATGATGCGATTGTGAAGGATTGTGAAATGTTCCTCTTGGGGATTGTAATGAATACCCATAAAAATATGGGGATTGTTGATAAATTTGTGGCTGTTGAACTTGTGGGTTGTACACTGCCTGTTCAAATTCAACTCTTTTTTATAAGTTATGGTTCATGTCCACCAACTGTTTGATCAAATGCCGCAATCAAATAATCCATATATATGTGTGTGTGTTTTAAAGAGAAAAGGAGGCTAACTTGGTGATGCTGGTAGCCATAATCAGGACTGTATGCTGGATATCTGTAAAACCAAATTATACACAAGTTGGTTAAGGTAATTGATTGAGTAATTGCTTAATTACCAGAAAGTCGTGTGCATGATTTCTCTTCTTTTTATGTACAATTTAGTAAATGGGATTGAACGCTAAACTTTGGGTTGTATCAATTTAAATTCTAACTAATAAAGATGTATTTGGTCCACTGAGTCGAGTTAATATGTTGGAAAGTTGGAAAATTTGTGTTTGAGTGTAAAGTTGTAAAATGAAGTTATTTGATAAATGTACAAACTTGAATAGTGTATACTATTGAAGTTGAGTTGTTTGATGAATCAAAGGGCTCATAATTGTATGATTTTAAATCATGAATTTTCATAAGTATATCCTTTTCCAAATTTCATTCAATTAATATTATGTGAAACTTACAATTTTTAAGTCAATTAAACTCCTAAATTTTCCTAAATCAATAAATTTAGACTATTAATTACGATTACTTTTGAAAATTATATATGCATCAAATTTTCAAATACGTGTAGACTTCTCCAAGTGTGAGTTTTATAAAATGGACTATTAGATGATTTTCAAAAGAAATTTTAATTGAAGAATTTAAATTGATTAATTTATAAAATTTGAGTTTAATTGTAGAATTATAAATTTCATATAAAGAAAAGTATAAATGGTTACACTTAGAAAAGCAAATATTTATCTAATAGTACAGTTATGCAGTGGTTTTGGGTTTGTTGATTGGTGGGTGGGGAGGAGCTGTTTGGTTTGTTTCTACATTGTCAGTAGTTCAGGTAAAAAAATTGACAGAGAAATGACAGTGATTATAGTTTTTGACTCATTATGACCACATTCAGGATAATGCTCAAAAACCAATAACCTAACTACCCTTTACAAAAGCAAGCTTTTGTTTTCTTTGTTAATTTCTACTTCTAATGTCAATTTGTAAACTATAACTATTTTTTTAAAGTCTCAAGTGAGTTAAAAGAATGAAAAACCACTATCATCGTTGATATCAAATATGTACCGTGAATCCAAAAGTAAATTCATGAATGAGTTTACGTAACTAGATTATAGATTATAGATTAATTTTTTTCACAAATTTTATACTATTTTCAAAATGTTTCTTTTATGACACGTATCAGCTATTCTCACAAGTTAAAGTTTTCTATAATATTTCAGCTCAAAATTTAAAGTTTTTTAGCATAATTTAGAAAATACTTAGATGCTCTTTCGGCTGCACCTATCTTTATGCATTCTAAGAAACTACCTAATAAAAAAACTGTCATGTTACAATTTTTTATTTTTCCAAAAAATGATTTTTTTTAAATTCTTTTTTTTTTTTTTTTTTTTTTTTGTATAAAAATGAGGAATATGAGACTGGATGCGGTCTAGGGAGTAAGATGAATGGATGATATATTCATCAATTGCTCCATTTTGGGTGATAGAAAATTTATCTTTTAATTTTGAAATTTACAATGAAAAAAAAAAGGAGGAAGATGAATTGATGATATATGCACTTATAATTATTAAGATAAGGAAAGGGTTGCATGAAGACCCACATGGGACCATGTGTTTCTGATCATACCCAATTCCTGCACCCACATAATCTTCTTTTTATGGAATTAATAATCCCATATCTGATTTTATCTTAACTTTTAGTTTAATCCCTAATTTCAATTAAGTAAATAATAATAAAATGAACTGACCCGTATGGTGAATACACGATGGGGGGCGGTGGTGGAGGTGGCGGAGGAAGCGGTGGTTGGTTTAACGGCGACGGGACTCCACCATAGGATGGTGTTGCCTGCACCTGCATTGTACTTCCTTGATATGGATTTACGCTACTTTGCCCTCGTCCTAATACCAAATAACTTTTAAGAAAAAAAAAAACAAAAAGTCAAATAAAACTAACAATCATAAACTACATTACCAACCTCGTGGAGGCGAAGGCCGAGGCCGACCCAATGCCGCAATGTTACAATTTGCTCGTCTTCCATCGATTATCGGGTTTGCATTTGCACAAGCCCTTCTCGCAGATTCAGCGTCGCGAAACGTCACCTGTAAGCCGTAAATTAGATCACTACTGAACTCAAAAGCAATAACGGCTAACGAGGGAGATGGAAGGTTATGGAGAGAGAAGTTACAAATCCATATCCTTTAGATTTGGAGGTGTTTTTATCAGTGATAATAACAGCTTCAAGAATGTCACCAAATTGTTCAAAATAAGTTCTCATTAGGTCAGTGGGAGTTTCCCAAGCAAGGCCACCAACAAAGACTTTAGTGAAAGTTGTATCTCCAAATTGGGATCGGTAATGTGGGTAAGCCATGGCTCAGAAAACAAAGCTGCTGTTTCTTCTTCCTCTTCTTCTTCTTCTTCTTGTTCCTGATCTCGATGTTTTGTGTTATTCTTGATCTGCATGAAAAAATATATATCTAAAAAAGACTATGAATTTTGTGTGTTGTTGGAGTTTCACTCAATCGTCACTGCCTTCGAATTGATTTTTGTTGCACACCCACCTCCATATTTTGGACTTGTTGTAGAACAAAATCAAGAAGAATGAAGAAAAATGGTGGGAGTGACACACGGTTTAAGCCGTTGGTGGTGGTTGTTATAATTTGATAAAAATTAAAATAATAATAAATAAATAAATAAAGGAGAGAGAGAGAGAGATATGAGAGAGAAAATCCGACAGGTGCAAACTCTAATTTGCTGGATTGGGAGGTGGAAGAAGTGGGTTGGTGGGTGATGTAATAGGAGATGACAGGTGAGTGAGAGAATTGCTTCTCTGTCTTACCATTAAAATCCACTCTCCAACTCTCTCCCATCTAAATTATTTCCCCCCTCTATTTATCATTCTTCTCTTCCCCACCTAAATATATATACATATATATATATATATATATGGTTATATTACAAATGGGTAATTATAATGAGTGATACTTTTACAATTATTAATTACTTGAATAATAATATTTTTAGAGAATTACAAATCTCTTATCGATAAACTCTATTATTAATACACTCTTATTAGTGGTATTGTTTATTATAATATACTTTTGAGAGTTAGATGTAAATTTGGTTATATCTGCAATTTTTTTTCATTATACTATATTGACTAATACTTTGAGTCTAATTATTATATTAAAAAAATTAATAAATAATCTCTACTTCCATAAGAAAAATAAAATCATAAAAACTAAATTTCAATTTTCTCAAAGTTATAGGAATCAAATTTACAATTCAATCTATATGTTTTCTCTCTTCAATATATTTGAGTTTTTTTTTTTTTTTTTTTCATTTGGTCAATGTTGTTCGGAAGTTAAAATTGCAAGTTATTTCATAAATTTTGAGATTTGTGTATGTAAATTTGGTTCATAAATGGTTAAAAGTGTTTACAAATGTTTATTAAGTCCTTAATTTTGAAAATGTGTAATAAGTTTTTGATACTTCTACTTTCTCATATTTGAAAATTTTAAAACAATTTGTCTATTAGATATAAATTTGAATTTTATGTCTAACAAAATCTTATATTTCCATTTTTATGTCTAGTGAATCTGCAAATATTTTTAAATTTTTGAAAAGGTCCCTGCAACTGAACACAAAGAATGTATTAGATATTTACTAAAGTTCAATTTCCTGTTAGACACAAAATAGAAGGTAAACGATCTATTAGACACTTCTAAAAGTTCATAGTCTAAATTAGACACAAATTAAATACAAATTAAACCTCAAAATTTATAGATTAAAGGATTGTTTTCAAATAAAGGAAAACAAGCCGATTTATTTACAAATATAACAAAATTTTACTGTTTATCAATGATAGACCGCAGTAGATTGGTCTATCACTGATAGAAAGTGACATTATGTTATACTTGAAAATATTTTCAACAATTTTACCTAATATTAAACGTCCAAAATCAATCTTCTAGATTTTTTTTTAATATAAGTTTCTACTCAATCATTAATACTATGTCATGTACATTTATCATAAACTTTAACCAAAGTGAAAGACTTCCATGGAAAAATGTCAATACATGAGAGACGAAATTAAAATAATAATAACAATAATAATCCATAAACATTGGGTGTATTTATCTGGCATTGCTTTTGGGGATAGAATAAAATAATGAAATTTGTTAATGTTATGATTATTTATTTTTATTTTTAGTGAGAGGTGATCTGGTGCTTCGCTTTGGACAGCTGATTAGTTCAGTTTAATAAATGTGTACTATCTCTCTCTCTTTCAAAGTCTCAATAATTAAAAAAAATATATGTACCACACAACACAACACGCATTTGGTTGAATTGTAGCTGGTAAATTCATTAATTAATTACATAAATATCTATAATATAATATATATATATATATATAAATAGCTAAAATTAAAATGAAATGGACCCTCTTGGATTGGCCAATCTCATATCCTATACTCTTTTGTACTGTCCACCAAATGGTTTGGACAATATTTTGGGATGTGATTGTCACTCTTTTTCTTTTTTCCCCCCCTCTATAGATAACCCAAAATCATTTTTCTCAAGTTTTGACTTTATGGCAAATAACCTAACAATAATGCATGTGACCATTTTCACATTGTCTGGTAAAAAAGTTTCACATATTTCATATAAATGACAATGACAACATTCTTTTTTTATTAATGATAAATCCATTTAATCATGGGTTGAATCACGTCTTCAATAGAAAAAAGTCTTCCATTACTACTACAGTAATTAGTAGAAAAATGATAGAGAAAATAAAAGAAAATAATAAAACCGGGATCACAAGAATTAATGTAAAAATACTCTAAATCAAAGAAAAAAACCACAGACCAAAAGCTGAGCTATAGTATTATATGACTCATACAGCTGAACTAGTATACCAAACTTAACTGTTTTGAATTGGGATGATTAGAAACCAAAGATGTAGATTCCTTTTCTAGTGTTGGATCTCATCACTTTCTTATATTTTTCATATATGAAACAACTGCTCTTCTAATATTTTGTCGAAACTCAAGGAACTTCGTGTGACCTAATTATCATCCATGTGGGAAACCAAAATAATGACAATAATAATCTAATTCCTAGATTTCTCCTACTAGTAGTATAAGAAACTCCATCCTAACATAGGCTTCGAAGCATATAGGGTCAAGTATCGTTTTGGTGTGAGATTCAATTGCAATACACATTGTTGACAGGAATCCAACTCAAATGTCAATCCAGCATTGCAATTCCTCTAAAATCGCACTTCAATCATTATAAAAGTGAAACAATAAACTTTTTTTTTGTATATGTCATCAAAATAATATAATGTTTTAGAAGAAAAAAATACGAAATTTTAGATTTTGAATATAATATTTGACTTTATATTTGTGTTTCTGTTGCATTTGAGTTTGAATTGGAATTGGAATTTTCGTAATGTTATATTTTTGTAAATTTATATTATGTTATTTATGTTTATATTTATCCTTGCCATTTTTTTTAATTCTTTTTCCCTTCACTTTTATTATATGGTTCAAAAGTAACCCAACTTTGAAGTACAATGGAGGTACAAGTTTGAAGTAACAAGCACGTGAGAAAAAGAAGAGATTGATACGATGATATAGGGAGTTAATACGTGAAGAAATATTTAAAAGAACACATATATATCAATATATAATATAAAGTAATTATTTTAAATAGTAAAATTAGATATTTTGTTATATTTATAAATAAATNCACATATATATCAATATATAATATAAAGTAATTATTTTAAATAGTAAAATTAGATATTTTGTTATATTTATAAATAAATGGATTATTTTTTTAATTTAAAAATAGTCCTATAACATAATAAAAAGATGGGAGAAAAACAAATAATAAATATTGGAGTAGAATAATTAATAGAGAAGCATTAAAAGGGGTCAATATTGATGGAGCCACGACGAGAGTTTAAGAACGAATTGACCAACCAAAGTCATCGGAGACATAATATTAATACTTTCTTTTTGCTACCAAATGGATGGTATTGGTTTATGATATGCATGTTTCGAAACTTGAAATTAAAAAAAAAATAATGATAAATAAAAAATCCCTCCATATATAAAACATAATACACTATACTATTGAGCTTAATGACCTTTTTTTTAAAGTTACATTATACATACATATGTATGAACTTTAGATTTTACTTTTATTTTTTCAAAAGATTGAAATATTATCACTGACATTTCATAAATATTTTAGAGCATAAATTTTTTATGACCCGTTTGAATCACATATATTGTTTCATGAATATGGATATATTAAGTATCTAAAATTTAAATGTATGAGTTTTTAATATTTAGAATAATAAATGTCTGAATTTATATATGTATGATAATTAATATTTGGGAGTTAAAAATATGTGTTTGATTTACTAATTTTGTATATAAGATACAAAATTAAATAATTAAATTTTAAAAAATAGAAAAATAAGGGAAACTATTTACACAAAGTAGCAAAAATTTAATCTTCTTTGATAGAGACTGGTAGAAGCCTATCAGTGTTTATCAGTGATAGAAACTTATAAAAGTCTATTAGTATCTATCAATATTTTTTTACTATTTCTATAAATAGTTTACATTTTTTTTATATGTGAAAATTTTTTATTAAATAATTACTTAATTAAATGTAAAAAAACTAATTAATATGGTTTTAAATTAAATATAGTATTATTTAATATATTGTTATATTAATTCATTATTTAACCACTTCACATAAAAAGGAAAGAATAATTTTTTTTAATAGTAAACAGTAATTATACTTAATTTAATTATTTTGTTTAATTACTAAAAATAATTCATAAATGTCAATTAATTAGAATATTAATAATTAATGATAAAATTTTATTTTAAATAGATAAGATAACATAAAATATTAATGGTAGTAGCTGAAATTTATTAAGTTTAAAAATTAATTAGGGCTATTTTTACCGTTTATCTCCCAAAATATAAAGAATTTTACCTGTGGGGAGGATTTTAGAAACCATGTTAGATAGATTTTAAAGTTTCTTTTTCTTTTTTTTAATAATAATATCATGAGTTTTGAGAAGTGAAATCATATAAAACAAATATAAATTTTAAATGTTTGTCTTGTGCAAAAACATGTAAACAAATGAATCCTTAAAATTTTAAGTGAGAATTATGGCATGTGTTGACGTCAAATTTTGGATAAGGGTGAATGAATATGACCTTCGTTTGATATCAACAATGAATTGGAATGGGCGTAAGAACGTGGTCCTGAAAAGAAAAAACCTACGTACCGGTGTGGTATTTGCCACACATACTCTAATGTTTAAATTGGAAACTAGAGAGTCTGAAAGTAGGACTTTTATCTCATATGAAATTATAGTGATGAAATCATAGAGAAATTAAAGTTGACCTAAAGTGTCCTTTAGGGCTTTCGAGTCACTTTAGGATAAGTAGATAACCTATCAGGTCAAGACACATGTCCAGTTTCGTATTTGGCTAGGGTTGGTCAAGAACAAGCGTCTCCTTTAGGTCATATCTTGGGCCAATCCTCTTCTCCTAGATCCATTTTGATCTTTAGTTGTCACTTTCGACGCTCTTTTCCTTGATTTTATATTTCTAAATTAGATACCAATTATACCTTTCAATCTAAAACCACCCCTAACAACATGAAATAACGTGGCATTACTTTGAATTAGGATGGATTGATTTAGTTTTTTTCTCTTTTAGTTTGGTAGAGAAAGATACATGTGTTGCGAAGAAAGGTCATTATCGGAGGTGAGGCCAGCGTTAGAGACGAGGAGACAGCTAGCTCCATATATATATATATATATATATATATCGAAAGAATTAAAACATAATAAATAAAAATATAGGAGGGGTGAACATATATGTCCGTGAGCTGGCAGATTTTACACGTGGGCTTCACAGAAAAATGAGCTGGATTTCCATCCATTACACCAAAATTTAAAAAATAACAAAATATATTACATTTACACCCCTTGGGCCTTTTTTTTTCCCCTCTTTCAATAAAGAAAATATATCTAATCCATTCAAAATACTTCTAACAACTGGAATAATTTTTGTAGTCTATATAATAAAAATAATAATTTTGCAAAATTTCTGAGAAAAGGTCGATAGAGTATATAACTAGAAAAGTTGAAAAAATTCCTGAATCCGTCTATATAAATAAATTATTTGTTTAAGATATTTAGATATAACCATTTTTAATTTTAGTGAATTGACTATTTTAGACATTTAGGAAGCGACAATGAAAAAGGTGATTTTGTTTTAAAGCTGCAAAATTTAGAGACTGCAAAAAAAAAAAAAAAAAAAATGTTCACGTTCGTTTTTACTTTTTTTATCCCATTAAAAATTACTTTTTTTAACCCAGTAGGTCAAGTATAATTAATTTTGTTATCGGGGTCCGTCACATCTACGTTACTTGATGCAACTCTCACCTATATAAAAGAAGAAAAAAAAATCTTAATATACGAACAAATTATACTCGAATACCCTTACTGACACCATAGAATCTTCAAATACAAGATAAAAAAGGTATAAAAAAAATAGCATAAATAGGGCACACTCTAAAGGTATGCAAAAGTCATGTGTAATTAGGTTCGACTTTACCTCAACTTGTACTTAAGTTTCAAAGAGTGTTGAACATAACATCATACAAGTGCAACATTCTTGTCTTGCAGGTTAGTCTCGAGTGGGTAACTAGTTAAATCTTATTTCAACAAATTTGATATCGTCAATTTGTATTTAAAGTGTACAAAAAGGATAATATACAACAAAATGAATGTATTTTAGTTTGTAAATTTTGAAAATGGGAATAGTTTAAAAATTGGTCCAACAACTTTCGCTTTCACAACTTGAAAAGGACGAATTCACTTTGATAATATAGAGTTTTATGGTAAAGCTTGTTGATATGATAATGATTATTGAAAGATGTAGAACATGAGTCTATTGATTAATTATTTGGTCTTTTGAAAATGTCACTTATATTTTTCTATAATGTTTATATCTCTTATATAGAAAGATATGACTTTATATATATATAAAGTTGGTTCTTTCTATAACTTCCACTTTCTTTCTGTAAAAGATATCAAAGTGATTTATTAAATCTTTTTTCCTCCATAAATAAAAGCAATGACTACTAGACTTTCGACTTTTTGTATCTACTTTTCTTTTTCTTTTTTTGTGGATCTTTGTAGTATACAATTTTTTTTAAGGGCAATATAACAATTAAGTCCAAAGTATATAACACAATATAAAAAAAATTAGTAGATAAGGCGATATTTAGATTTTGTTTTCAAAGTCTATCGGTGATAGAACATATCACTATTAGGGATTTATTAATGATAGATCATATCACTTATAGAAATTTATCAGTGATAGAGTCTACCAATTATAGATTTTACTGTATTTATAATTTTTTAAAAATGTTGCTATATACTTAATATTACCTTTTAAAAAGTTTGTTTGGAGTTAGGGATGTGCCAAAATTTATTTTTTTTTATTATTATTATTATTTTTTTTTTTTTGAGGTGAGACCCAATTTTTAGATAATGAGAAATATACATTTATATCAAGTTGAATATTTGAACTATATATAATATATAATGCACGTCCACATATGTTGGTTCTGATTAGATTTAATTAATTATTAAAAATTAAACGAAGGATCCTATCATTGGTTGCAAAATTTAAGAGGAATAATGTGGAAAAAGACATTTCCCGTCCTCACTCTATCTCATGAACATTTCTAGTTGATCTATTATTTTCTTCAAATTTTTGTCTCTAAAAATGCGAATATTAATTTTCACAATATCTTTTAGGTGTTTCAGGATTCATATCTACTCAAGTTTTTTCCTTTTAGTTCATATGGAGATGAATATTTGAAAGAAATTAAAAGTGCACTAACATGTTAATTATATATTTAGATTACAATAACTAGTTGGTGCTTCTTCTATATCTTGAGTTTTTTTCTTTTTTTAAATTAAAGTCAATTTCTTTTTTTTAAAAACATCTGTAGAAATTATTTTCATGGCTACTTCTTTTGTCCACAACCATTATTGTCGTAGGTAATTTTAGACCAAGGAGCATAATTGGCATCAAACAAAAACATGAGAGATAGAGACCAAAAAAATAACAAGAAACTCAAAAATTAACAAGATTTTGGATATTAAAAAAAATGTTGACAAGAGAAATAGAAAATTTTAAAGTTTCATTTAGAAAAAGTGGTAAAAAGGTTTCAAAATTATAAAAATAGCAAAACAAATTTATACAATATAAAATACTAATTAGTAAATGACAAAACTACCATAAAACAACAAAATTAAGTATAAATGAAAATACAAAGATATACTGGTTCAAAAACAACATAAATACCACAAATACACTCTATCTAAACATTCTAGTACCACAAATACACATTATCTAAACATTTCAGAAGCAAAAATTAAAAGTCACCCAATATGGTCCTTAATCTCACCCAATATGGTCCTTAAGACTTCCAGCTGCCTATAGAATGCGAAGGCAGTGGGAGTCATTAGAAACTTATGGATGTCTATAATGGTAGACTTACTCCAAGGTGAGAAAGAGCAAAGTTGATTGTACCAGTGAAGTTTTTGACAAGTGAGTATTTGAAGAAATTGCAACTTTAGAACGATGTGACTATTGGAAATATGATTGCGTTTGACATTAAAGAAATTGTAGGGAGTTTCATCATCTTCATTACATGTGACCATTTTGCTCATAGGATCTTGAAAGCTAACTTTAAATACTATCAATCCCAGAACATCGTCATTAAAAACGATGTTCAAATTAGAAACAAAAGTAGAAAACATGTGTGCGAACGAAAAAGCTCGGCAACCTGGCAAGGGTGGTTATCAAAAGCTAGCCAAGACGATGGAATTCAAGAAATGGTTGTTGAACCAAAAATCGTAGACATGAGATCGAGAAGGAGAAAAAGAGATTTTGTAGTGCGGCTAAGTGAAGAAAATGAAGAATATGAGATTTAAGGTTTTTTGTTATCTTATTTTAATAATGATGATGATAATTATGATGATAATAATGATGATGATGATGATGATGATGATGATGATGATGATGATGATGATGATGATGATGATGATGATGATATTAATAGTAATAGTAAATTGAACAAAAAATACATACATACACACACACACACATATATACACACACACACACATATACACACACACACACACACATACATACATACATACATACATACATACATACATACATACATACGTACGTACGTACATACATACCCACTTGCCTTAGACAATATATCGTATGTCTCATAGACCAAGACTTTTTAGATGACCCTTGAATACTTTAGCCATGAGAGCCTTTGTAAACAGATCAGCAACGTTGTGCTTCGAAGCAATCTTCATGACAATCACATCACCTCGATGCACAATCTTCCAAATCAAGTGATATTTTTGCTTAATGTGTTTGCCTCTTCATGACTTCTAGGTTCCTTAGAATTTTCCACAACACCACTATTATCACAATAAAGTGTGATGGGCAAAGACATATTTGGAACAACTTCCAAATCAGTAAGGAACTTCTTAAACCAAACAACCTCTTTAGAAGCTTCACAAGCAGCTACGTATTTGACTTCCATAGTGGAGTTTGCGATACATCATTGTTTGATGCTTCGCCAAACTATAGCTCCTCCATATTGATTTTCGACCCTGATGTGGATTTTCAAGAATTCCAATAAGTTGAAAGTTAGAGTTTGTGTATCTTGTAAGAATCATATAATCTCCTTACACAAGCATATAGTCCCTCATTCTCCGAAGGTACTTGAGGATTATTTTGACCGATGTCCAGTGAACGAATCTTAAATTAGATTGATATCTACTGACAATCTCTACTGCATAGCAAATGTCAGGTCTAGTACATAACATTGCATATATAAGGTTACCAACAGCCAATGCATAGGGAATTCGTCTTATTGCCTCAACCTCTTGAGGAGTCTTAGGACACTGCTCCTTAGATAATACAATTCCATGACTGAAAGATAATAAACCCTTCTTAGAATTGTGATTAAATATCTGACAAGCATCTTGTCAAACACGATGTTTGAGACAAGGCCAACCTTTTATTCTTACGATCCCTGATGATTTGGATCCATAGAACAAACTGCGTCTTTCCCAAATCTTTCATTTAGAATTAGGTGGCCAACCCTTTCTTTACATCAGTAAAAAAAACCTACATCATTCCCATGAGTAGGATATCATCCACATACAGCACGAGAAAAGCTACTGAGTTGTTGAAGAATTTCTTGTAAACACAAGGCTCATCAACATTCTAATCAAATCCATAAGATTTTATCGCAATATCAAAACTTATATTTTAAGATTGAGATGCTTGTTTCATTCCATAAATGAACTGATTAAGCTTGCAAATCTTTTGTTTTTGATCTTGTTCAATGAATTCTTCTAGTTGATTCATGTAGATGGCTTCTTCAATATTGTCATTCAAAAAGGTAGTCTTGATATCCATTTGTTATATTTCATAGTCATAACATGTGGCTATGGATAAGAGAATTCTAATACACTTTAACATGATAACAGGTGAGAAATTTTCTTCGTAGTCCACTCCCTCAACCTGGGTAAAACTCTTTGCCACAAGTCTAGCTTTAAAGATCTATACCTTTCTATCTATACTTTTTTTTCTCTTGTAGATCCATTTACAACTTATAAGCTTTACCCCATTAGGTTGATCTACAAGCTCTCAGACAGAATTGAAGTACATAGACTCTATTTTTTGATTCATGGTTTTAATCCATTCATCTCTGTCTAAGAAGCACAGACACAGTTATGGATATATCATACAAATACGGTACGATACTGCGATACGTTAATTTTAAAAAAACTAAGATACAGATACGTTGAAGATACGTCGTATATATATATATATACCCTTGTCTAATTAATTTCTTTAGTACTTATTTTAAGTTAGATTAAAAGAGATTCAAGAAGAGGGTGAAAACTTGAAAAAAAAATCCAATAACGTCGAATCATTGTTGAGCGACTAGAGTAGGATGTAGGAAAGAAGTTGAAGACGAAGATTGAAGAATGAAGTGAAGATGAAGGGGGTGTGAATCATGATTTAAATAGTGAAAGAAAAGAGAAGAATGAAGATTGAATTACGTTTCGATTTTTTTTAAAAAAAAAAATTATGTTTTTATCATTTTTAATTTATTTTGTTTTGAATTGCTCAATTTAAGTAGACTTTTATGTTTGGAAGTTATTTTAAAATGATTGAAATCACTTTTGTCATTTTCAAAATCATCGAGAAACATATTTCATCCTTCAAAACTAATTTTGATGATATGAAAATTGCATTTAAAAGTGTAAATTTGAAAAACTAAATTAATTTTGAGTAATTAAAACTATGTTTTCGAGTGATTTTAAAAATGAAAAAAATGATTTTTAATGATTTTAAAATCACTCCTAAACGTGCACTAAAATAAAATAGGTTGTGGGTTGGGCTTTTTAAGTGGTTAGGGTTAAATTTGAAAAAAAAAAATTGACCAATGTATCCCTGGAAGCAGATACGCGTATCTGAAAAATAAAAATAAAAATAAAAAAATCAGATACTTCAAATCACGTATCAGATACATATCTACCATATATCTGGACGTATCCGTATCCTATCCGTATCTGATACCGATTCTCTACATAATTAGAAGTATCTGTGCTTCCTAGATCTTTGTCAACATCTTCCATTACTTATTTATAAGACAATTGATCCCCAACACGATCATCAGCTATGATGTCTTGGGCTTATGTTAAACCCATGTAGCGTACAGGTGGGTTCATAACCCTCCCACTATATCAAGGTAATCTCAACTCTTTAGATGGATGTGAATAATTAAATGAACCGATATCAACAACTCTTAACGATGTATCAGCCCATTCAACAACCCTTGTTGAAGTCTCAATAGATTTATTAGAAATTTCACTTAAAACAATTTTGCTTCGTGGTTTATGATCCCTCATGTGGTCCTCTTCCAAGAAGATAGTATTTGTCGATACAAACACTTTATTCTCACTTGGATCAAAAAAGTACCCACCTCTCGTTTCCTTGGGGTAGCCTACAAATAGACATACTTTTGAACGATGTTCCAACTTTTTGGGATTTACCATTAGCACATGGATTGAACATCCCAAATTCTGAAGTGACGTAAACTACCCTTACGATCTCTCCATAACTCAAAAGGTGTTTCAGAACACTCTTTGAGGGAACATTGTTCAAAATATAAATAGCAATCTCTACTGCATATCCCCAAAACGAGTCAAAAAGTTGAGCATAACTCATCATAGACCGAACCATGTCCAACAGGATTCTGTTTCCCTTTTCTGATACACCATTCTGTTGAGGTGTACCAAGGACTAAAAGTTGGGACGTTATTCCATGTTCTATCATATAGTTTTGGAATCTTAAGTTCATATACTCTCCACCACAAAAATAGATCTAGTGTTTTTATCTTTTTACCTAACAAGTTTTCAACTTCAGTCTTATACTCCTTGAACTATCAAGTGCTTCAGACTTATGTTGCATTAGATATAGATACTCATATCTAGAATAATCATCTATGAAAGAGATGAAATATTCATACTCTTCTCGTACTCTTATATTCATCGGACCGCATAGATATAAATGTAGAAACTACAATGTCTCTTTGGCTCTATAACCTTTTCTAGTAAAAGGTCGTTTTGTTATTTTGCCTTCAAAGCATGATTTACATACAGGTAAAGAGTTTTCTTCTAAACCATAGAAGTCCATTTTTCACAATCTCTCAATCCTATTGAGATTAATGTGACCTAATTTCAATTGCCAAATATGGACATTTTCTTTAGGAGAGATTCTCGATCTTTTAATAGTTGTTATCATTTTGAATATTTCAATATTTAGCATGGCTTTTGTAACTAACGACCTTAGTACATATAAGTTACTTTCCATTGAACCAAAGCATAATTCTATTCCATTTTTAAAAATAAACACTTTATTTTTAGAGAAGGATAAGGAATACTTTTGTTCAATCAGACAAGAAACAGAAATTAAGTTCATCTTGATATGAGGAATTACATATACGTCATCCAATAACATATATCGTTTTTTGTCCAAAAATAACTTAGCCTGCCTACAACAATAGCTTAAACAACCTCACCAGTACCTCCGAGATTCATCTCTTTAGCTACTAGTTTGAAGGAATCTCAATATGAGAAGATACTTGAGCGGAAGCAGATCGTCCAAATTCCATTTATTGAATAAAAAATTTACAGTAAACAATAAGAGATATGCATTTAAGAATTAAATAACAGCATGTTATTACAAAGAAAACAAGTTTCAAGAAATCTCACCTTTGAAGAACCTTTCTTCAAGTAATCCCTCGTACTAGCCACGAACAAAACTCATTCCTCGCGGACTCCTTCCTCACGCACGAACATCACCAGTCGAGAACCCTTTGTATTCTCTTTTGGGATTAAAAGACTCAAACAGGAGTTGTGGGCTTTGCTTGAGTCCTAGGAAGAGGGAGGAGATGGAGAGGATGAGAGGGAAGTTTTTTCAGAGAACCTTTCTATTTCAGATTGTGAATTCTCTGTAAGAATTCCTGGAAGAAGATAATCTCTCAACTTCTTTTATCACAAGTTAGTTATTGAGAGAATAATGGGAGGGAATTATAACTCCTTCCCTTTTATTAATTTCAAATAAATTAATAAAATAGAATATATAATAACTACTTTATTATATATACACTATATGTTATATCAAATATAACATATAGCCTATAGTTTTATCACCAAATACTTGGGTTTTATGTCCTAAACCTCGTGTTTGTAAACATTAGAACTTATTCTGAGAATTCAATAAAGTTGTTGTTAAATATATTTAGAAATCCAATAAACCTAAGTCCTTGACTATTATATGTGTACTTGAACTTTATTTGGAGACATACAAGTGGATCAGGTTCGAGTAAATAGTCAAAATGATCTATAGTATATGAATAAGGTTGGGTACCTTATTCTGGTAACACTATTGGATGTAGCCTACTCTGTAGTTGTTATAAAGTGTTGTAAAGTGCTACATATGAAGAGATCCTAATTCGTGCATGTTGAGACATGAGAAGTGGGGATGTCCTGTGCAAATGAGTTTTGTGCAAGATTGGACCACGAAACCTGTCACTCTTACTTTATAACGTTGTTTACTATTTAAAACTGACTATTTCGAAGCGATGACCTAGGTAACTTAACCTTAATCCTGAGCTAACTATGAACTCCTGTTTGTTCGGGATTATCCTTTGATCTGCAAACGATAAGAGTAGACCAATTGCCTCTGCTCAATAAGCTTACCATTTCGGGGATAAGGCCGGACGAATAGCTGGGAACATAGGGTGCAAGAGGTAATTCACTCCTACCCGATTAGGGTTAGTAGAGAGGTTGTTCCCTTCAAGTGCTGATTTTGGGTCTTGAACAAGAGGTCTCACTCTCTCATTGGCTTGAGAGGGATTCGATTTGTTGATTGGATCACAAATCAATTGTTCATTAGGGGATCAGTGGAACTTAAGGAGCAAGAGGTAATTTCCGGGGTAAAATAAAGATTCGATCCAGCTGTTATTATGAGCAACATGTGAAGGATTAACTTACTAATCATGGTTATATCGAGTGGACATAATATATCTACAGTGAGAGGAGGTCAGCTATGGGCTTTAGTGGAATCACCCATTAGTTAACGAATGGGGGTTAGATCGGTCTAATGAGTTTAGCCGATTAATCTCGGATCGTTGGAGCCCATGATTTGTAGGTCCGCGAAGTCCCCTACTAGCTCGTAAATGGATAAGCTCTAGAATAACGTGACAAGTTAATTTGAAGTGTTCAAATTAGAATTAAATGAATTTGGAGAAATAATATTTAAATATGATTTAAATATTTGAAGATGGAATTGTGTTAAAAATTAATTTAATATTTGATATTAAATTAATTAGAATTATTTAAATTGTTTAAATAATTATTTATTAATTTTATTAAAGAAAATTAATTTATGAAATTAATTTTGTAAAATTAATAATATTTTTAGGTTTATTAAATAAAATTTATTTTTGAAATCAATTTTGATAAAATTGAAAAAGAAAAGAAAAACAGAAAGTTGGAAAAATTGATTTTCCATTTACTTCATGAACTAGCTCACCAACAACCCATTTAACTCTTCATTAACTCCAAGCATGAGATGCATCTCATGCAGCAAGCTTTTTGCATGAATGTCTGCAATATATAGAAGATTTTAGAGTGTTTTGGTGGAAAGCAACTGAACAAAAATTTTGAGAAAAAATTGAGAGAAGAAGGGTGTTCTTCTACATAGTTGTTGTTGTGAGCTTCTCCAAATTCCCTTAATTCTAGCTTATTTTGAGTCTCACTACTCAATCTTGAACTCCAAGAGAATAGTAGGGAAGATCTCGGGGTGGTCTACAACAAGATCTTGTGGAGATTTACAGCTGAATCGAAGCTTAGAGGGAGTTCTTCAAAGGTATGTCATGAAACGCATTTTTTCTGTTGAAGCATGTTTTCTTTTCTGCCAAAATTAATGAATTAGAGTGCTTATGGATCCTGGTTTCTTTTGCTGTACATTGGTACCTTCCAACAAATACAACATAAACTATAGATTTTATTCTCTCTCAACCATACATGACATTTAATATAAATCACATTTATATTAAATCCACTTATATGAATCTCATTCATATAAATGATATTTGGACCATATCCAAATATTTTATTCCTCTCAGTATAAATCATATCTATATTTAATTATATGAATCTCATTCAAATAATTGGTATTTGAATCATATTCAAATTCCTCTTATAATGTATCAAATACATTATAATTAATTATATCATATATAATTAATTCCCTCAATTAATTTGAACACTACAAATTAATCAAAGATTAAATCCCTATTGAGCTATAGTGTAAACCTTATGGACCTGTAGATTGAAGCTCCAAGGGTACTAGGATAAATAATTAAACTCTTTAATTAAATTACCTAACATCCGTTAACTGTCGGTCACTCGACTGATAGCTGCACTCTTCGTACTATAGATATATTTCCGTGTCCATTGGATATAACCAATTAACAGTCCGATGACCCTTCACAAATTGCTCGTAAGTATAGCTGGGCCAAAATACCTTTTTTCCCTGTAGTTACATCTAACTTCTTAAGTACCACTGATTCTTTTAATGAACAATAAGTCATAGTCTCAATATGACCAAGTCCTCTCGGGCCAGAAGAGAGTGTGGCTACTATTTTCAAGCTCGGAATCAGCCCTTAAGGGAGCAATTTATCTACTTACTCCTGCATTAGGGAATGAGTGAAATCCGTCTTGTGTAGCTGAGATCCAGCTCCCAGTCAGATGAATCCCTAAAATGGTAGGCTTGTTGAGTTGGCAATTTGGCCACTCTCAACCATACAAATCAAAGGACCACCTTCATGAGCAGGTGTTCACAACTCACTCAGGATTCGGGTTATGTCACCTATGGTCATCCTAGTGAAATATAAGTCTCTATTATTAACAGGGTTATATAAAAAAACTAATCATTTTGTGGTCTAGTCTTATACAAACCCTTTGTATAGGATACCCCCGCTTGCATGTCTTCACATGAATGATCAGGATCAGATCATTTATAGTACTTTACAACACTTGTAATACCTACAAAGCGGGTTGTATCCGTAGTATCACCAAGATAAAGTACCCAACCTTATACATCTACTACAGACCATTTAGGTTATTATTTAAACAAGATCCACTTGTATGTCTTTGAAGGAACTTTTATACAAGAGTACCTCTAAGTAGAAGCGAAGCTTTCCAAAGACATTGTGACAGAACTACCACATTTATATTCAAACATACAGATATGTATCATACTGTAAAATTACTGGCATGCTTAAAGAATGAACAACCAAGAGAACAAGGAAACTTACCAGTTGAAGACTTTCTTCAACAACAAATCTCGTTCTCTCCACGAACGGATGCTCTCGCTCTCTCTGGAACGTCAAGCTATCATTCAGCAAAACTTCGATCGTCTACCACAAACAACCTCCACACGAACAGAAAGAAGATGGGGACAACACCATCACTTGGAACCCTTAGTATTCTCAGTGTGAGAATCCAAAGAGTGAGCACTATTCAGATTTGGTAGAGGGGAGGAGGAATAAACATCGTATACAACGATCAAGCATGTGGGAGAAAGGCAAGTCTATCGTATAGACAAAATGCTTGATCGTTTAGATGAAGTACACGATCGTGTAGGAAAAAGGCAGCGATCGTCTATACGATCGTTTAGTAAAAGCTCGACGCTAGACGATCGTTTAGGAAAAGGTAGGCGACCATTTAGAAGATGGCGCGCACATGTAAGCAATTGGTAGTAAAAGTGAGCTATTATATAGTCTCTGATTTTACTAAGCGATGGGTAGCAAACACTTCATGAGCAATTAACCGTGTTCTTGCAAAATGAAAACAATTTTCATTTTATTCTTTAGTTACAAAAACCGAATGGAACTTCCCACTAACGCACGGTTACGGAGAAAAACAGCGTGCACAATTATCCCATAATTGTTAAAATAAAATAATAAATATATTCATATTATATTTATTAACCTATAGTTTAATATCATATATCAACTATAGTGTTTTCTCCTCCACTAGATATAAATCATATTTATATCCATTTTCTTCCAATTAATGTATCTCATGCATAAAGTCAAGCATATCATATATAATTAACCAGTTCAAATCATATATAATCGAACTCCCTCTTGTCAATTGAACATTTCAAACTGACCCAAAAACTAATTCTCAACTTGAATCCATTGAGCTACCAAGCGGACCTTATGGACCTATGGCTTGAAGCTCCAACGGTACGTGAATAGTTGACTAAACTCTTTAGCCACGAGATCCACCATCCGTTAACTGCCAGGCATTCCACTAAAGATTGACAGTTGAACTCTCCTTACCACAGATATATTTCTGTGTCCATCGGATATAACCTATCAACAGTACCATAACCCTTCACAGATGCTCGTAAGTACAGCTGGGCCAATTTACCGTTTTGCCTTTGTAGTTACATCTAACTCCTTAAACACCACTATTCCCTCTAATGAACAATACAACATAGTCTCACTATGTGTGGACACCTCTCGAGCCATGAGAAGGTATGTGGCTCCACATCGTTCAAGCCCCGGAATCAACTATTATTTTATTAACAATAATATGTTTATATAGAATTTACAAACTACGAGATTACAAGTAGATTTAGGACACCATTCCAATATAGTTGTCTCTAAGAATTAAATCCCTGCTAGGAAGAATATACATGATTAGTAGCTCTTGAATCAATTATCCAAGCAAAATCGTCATTATCTACTAAGAACGTCTCCAAGACAAATAAATCAGATTTATTTTCTTCGGAGTTCTTCCTTTTAAGGAGAATAGTGGGATTAGCTCCATAACCCATATCATAAACTCCAAGTTTTATCTCAGAGGACAATCCTTGTTGATAAACTTCACTAGATTTAGCAACATTGCTTTTCCTATTTATCCCTTCATATTCAATATGGACTGGAGATTATCTAGGAATCTTAATGAAGGAACTCTTGTAAAGAGAACCTTGAGCGGAAGCGGATCGACCAAATTCCATTAATTATCGAATGCTAAATTTACAGTAAACATGCAAATAGATATGCATTTTAAAATTAAATTACAGCATGTTTTTACAAGAAAAGAGTTCAAGAAATATTACCTTTGAGGAACCATCTCTTCACGAATCCCTCGAACAGTCACAAACCCTTTTGAAGACCTTCTTCAAAATAACCTCGAACCGAAATTCGAACACAATCACAACGGAGTCCTCGGTATTCTCGGGGTGAAAACCTAGGAGTGATGGACTCTGATTATTTTGGTTTGAAGGAAAGTTTGGGTGAAGGAGGTGAATTGAGAATTCTCTCAAGAACACAAGAACACAAGAAAACAGAACACTTCTGTAAAAACTACTCTCAATCGGTCAACAACATTAAAGTTTAAGAAAAAGAAAAACTGTTTTTCGTTTATTCTCCTTTTTTCTATAAAAAACATTACCACCCACTAAAGTGGGTGGAGAGAAAAGATGGGGAAGGGAATTGAAACTCCCTTTCTTATTATTCAAATAATAATAATATAATATATAATTGAAATGATTTAATTATATATATAATTGAATCCCTCTATTAATTTGAACAATTCAAAGTAACCCAAAAATTAATTCTCAACTAAATCCTTTTGAGCTACCAAGGGGACCATATGGACCTGTAGTTTAAAGCTCCATGAATAATTAATTAAACTCTTTAATTACATTATTCACCATCCGTTAACGGTCGGGCACTTTACTAAGACCGACAGTTGCACTCTTCGCACTACATATATATTTCTATGTCCATTGGATATAACCAATCAATTGTACGATGACCATTCACAAATTGCTCGCAAGTACAACTGAGCCAAATTACTGTTTTGCCCCTGTAGTTACATCTAACTTCTTAAGTACCATTGATCCCTCTAATGAACAATATATCATAGTCCTATTATGACTAAACCCTCTCAGGCTAAGAAATGGTGTGGTACCACATTGTTCAAGACCTGGAATCAGCCCTTAAGGGAGCAATTTATCTACTTACCCCTGCTTCGGGGAAGAAGTGAATTCCATCTTGAGCTGTGTTCCAAGCTCCCCAATCAAACGAAACCCCAAAATGGTAGGCTTGTTGAGTCGGCGATTTGACAACTCTTACCTATACAAATCAACGGACTGCCCTCATAGGCTCTTCACAACTCACTTAGGATTCAGGGCATGTTACTTGTGGTCATTCTGGTGAAATGTAAGGATTTATTATGAACGGTGTTATATAATGAAACTAAACATTTCGTGGTCCAATCTTATATAAACTCCTTTGTATAGAATATCCTCGCTCGCATGTCTAATACATGAATGATCAGGATCAGATCATTTGTAGCACTTTACAACAATTGCAACACCTACAAAGCGGGTCATACTCGTAGTGTCACTAGGATAAGGTACCTAACCTTATCCATCTACTACAAACCATTTAAGTTATCACTTAAACATGATCCACTCGTATGTCACCACATACATGTTTAAGTTACAACGATAATATCACATATTTTATAGACAAGGTGAATAAAATATCAAATATTTTATTAATCACATAAAGAGTTTGTTCATATAATATTTACAAACTATAGGACCCTACGAGATTTAGGTCATCAACCCCAACACTGACAATACTAGTTTCATCGTCATCAACCTCATTTAGCTTGAATTGTGAGAACTTTTTGCTCAAACAATTCTTGCATTGATTGCATGATCTGATATGCAATGACCATACTCTCAAATCTTTTGGCTAAGGCATCAAGTATACTTGCCAAAGTGTAGACTCAAGCCTTATTATTAGCATTCGTCCATTTTCGTAAGCATTACGAACATTTCGTGTTGCATCAGGGGTTAGGACTTGAGAACAATCCTCAGTCAAGACGATGTTGAGGTCGTTAACCATGAAAAAAGTTTTTATTGAATCTTTCCAAGTCGTATAGTTAAAACCGGTCAAATTACTAGAACAAATAACGGAAAAATATAATTTGAAATTTTTGTTGAAAAGAAACAAATTGATCTACATTAAATTTTAGCATAACTCTAAGACATCCAATCAATTTTAGCAAAAACTATATGAACCCCATTTAACATCTAATTTTTGCAATGATGCTTCAGTGATTTAGAACAAAAGCCACCGAAGAGTAGTTAGTTGTCCCTTCACTGAACTGAGACATTCTCAACCAATTATTATACCAGAATAACTTTTATTCCTATAACAATCAGTCATCATTTATTTGGTCTAGAAATCATTAACTAGCATAACAATTTCTTGTAAGTGTGGCCATTCAGTTTAGACCCTAAAGTTTCTCCTCAATGAGCCAACCGAAGAGAAAACCGATTTGAGAAAAAAAAAAACTAAAGCGATCCTTATCTATTTTTGGAGTTTTTCTTGATATCGACCTAATGCACAAACCATTCGAAGGAAGACGCCTCCAGGACGCCTCAAGATCGTGTAAGAAAATCTCACGGTGCAAACAATGAAGAAGATGGTAGGACATGTTGACACACATCCCTCTCCCATTTATTATAAATACTCTCTCCATTCACCTTGATATTGATCCATGAAAACACCATCTGAAGGGGGCACTCCCAGGGCGCCTCAAGGCCAAGCATGAGTCTCACGCTATGAACATTAAGGAAGAAATGTGAGTGAAAATTTGATGTATCGTATACATCTTTTTCCTCCCACCGAGTATTTTAAAAAAAAAAAACTTTATACTTAATTAACTTAGGAAAAATACAGCTAATTATTTTTACTAAGTAATTGTTTAAGTTTGCCCAACAGTAATACTTACTTTGGATAGTTAAATAATTTTGATTAATGGTCGTTAAACACTTTAACAAACCTTAATCAACAATTACTAGCTTGTAGCAAATCTATCTAATTCACCTTTTCAGGTCAGTTCCCAAGTAGGGGTGTTTCATTTCCATCAACTTAAATACCCCAAGCCTAGACAGAACTAGCCTTAAACAAAAGATCCTTATAGATACGTTTGCTAAAAATTTAATCTTTTTGTAGAACCAATTTAATCATATTAAACTTATTAAAAGATTAAACTAATTTTTAATTTCATTAGAAATTTGTAATCTTAGGTTTATGTGAATCATATTTTTAAACTATTTTAAAAAAAATGATTTTAACCTAAGGTTTGCATGCAATTCTGAATTTTTAATTTCATTTAATTATAACTTTTATAAAAGAAAGGAAACAAATTAAAATCATCCGTTGCATGTTATGACGTACTTAGTAAAACTATAACGATTATAAAATTACCTAAAATAGTGTCATGCATCGTACAATTCCATTTCATTACCAAACTTATATAACACTTATATAATAAAGCAATGAAATAATTAATAACATACAACCATCCATCCATACATACTATATATTATAACTCTTATAATATATATGATGCATGGATATGTTATTAATGCATGCAACCATACACTATAACACTTATATTATATGATGCATGAGCATGCTATAAATATAAAATCATGAAACTATATATATTATAAAATTTATAATATAAATGTGAATAATGCATAACCTGTGGTGGGATTTATATTATATGGCATATATTATTACATATAATAATAATATTAAATCATATATCATATGCATAACTTTAAAAAAAATTATTGGACCGGGATTGGACACCTAAACAATTAATTAAATTAATATAATACTTATATTAATTTAATTAATTTAAAAAAATCTAACTAGTACAAATTAATAGTAAAAAACATTTGAAACAAGTGAATTGATCCTTGAACCACTCCAACCAAACTGAGAACAACTTGAACCAGCCACGAATCGGCTTAGAAGAACCCAAACCAATTGAACCAGAGAACCCACGAACCGAAGCGGAACATCACTCCACGAACCGCATGCGAAACTGGACGTTGAACCACGTTTCTTCTCTGTCTCAGAGCATCGCGATGTTGTGTCCTAGTATCGTGACGCTATGGAAAGCGTCGTGATGCTATATCCTAGAAATCCATCAGCCACATCAAAGTGTCGCGACGTTAAGAGACAGTGTCACAACGCTACTTTATATAGTCGTCTACTGTACAGATTCGAATTCTTTTGTTTCTGCTCCGATTTAGGTTTCGATTTCTCCAGAAATTCACTAGGAACATCACGAGCGACTTAAAACTATAATAATACAGACTCTATCGTAAAATTTATGCCCAAAATACGGGCCCTTACAAACCAATTTTGTAAAATAAAGCTATAAATCTAAATGACCAATCCTGAAACATCTAATAATTATAAACCAATTTTCATTCTATACACATTCATCACAAAAACACAAAATGCAAACCCACCATAATTGCAATTAAATTCTGAAAAATTAAAAAGAAAAAAATTAGGAGGAGGGAGTTATAATTCCCCAAAAAAAAAATAGAGAAAAAAAAGGGAGGGAGTGATAGCTCTATTATTCCTAGCTTAATTCGAGCTCGTTATCGGACTTAATGTGTTTATTTTTCCTATTTTGTAGGTATTGAGCAATAAATAGGTAGAATTGGCGATTTGGAGCCGATCAGGGTTAATTTGAAGCAATTTGGATTTGATTTAAGCATCCCTGCTTTAAAAGAGTTGAAATTACCAAATTGAGTTCCATCGAGTATTCTATGTTTTTATTAATGGCATCGAGTAATCGAGTATAATCAACCATCGAGTATCATCGAGTAAAAGGTTGTCTAGTATAATCGAGCAAAATTCTATCGAGTAAACGAGGGTTGACCATCAAGTAATGAGTTTTTGACAGAATGCTCAACATTGCAACATTTTCCCTGACGCTCGTGGCCTTTTCTGTTGAGTGTTGCAACACCTATTTCTAGCGTTACAATGCTGCGATGATTTCTATAAATACCTCCCTTCGTTTTTAGGTCAAAGCATGCTAAATTTTAGAGGCCGAACCGATGGAGGCTGAAGTAAAACTTCATTCTTTTTCCTTTCCCTTCAGAATTTAGTATCTTTAGGTTAGTTTTTCTTTTTTTTTCTTTTTTTTTTTGGTGGGGGGAGGGGGAAGGGAGGTTAATTGACAGATTGGATGTGTATCTTGAATTTGTCTATGAATTAAGAGGTAACTTCTATCTAATTTCTTTTGAGCAAGAGCCATATGTTTAATTTTATTAAGATTTTCTAATTAATTTAACTGAATTGTTGTGAACTCTTTGGGATGATTTGATTGAATCTTAATGGAATTTTTATAAATCGATCTAACAAATTAGTTTATCGAAATTCTTGTTTGCAAAATCGTCATAGCATATGCATATATTGATTGATTAAGTTTATCGAATTTTTATACCTATTATTATTAGGATCGCATGTGTAAAGTCTAGACTTTTTCTGACCAAATGTATGTATGCCTTAATATAATCTTTTCTAAATAAATCATGCTATAAGATACAACTTTTCCAGCTTATAATATGTCTCAACAATTGAACTCTTTCGTAATGCAATCCAATCTTAACTTGTGTGTCGCTAAGCAAGAGTTGTAAAATGAATTAGGGCTAATTTGGTTTAATATCGAATTGGCTAATTGGACTATTAGATTTTATAATAAGTTGAGGGGTTAATAGATTCAGTGTAATTAATTGATGCCTGATGAAAGAAATTGCATAGGAAAATCTTTCTTACTTTAGAAATTAGATAAACTCATATTCTAGATTACATTCACCTTATTATTTTAATTTTACGCATATCTCTCTTCCACACAACCTCCCCCTCCCTCCCTCTCAATTTACCGCTCTAGTTAGAAAATTAACTTAACGAAACCAATCGCGCTTCTCTACAAATCGACTCAAACTTACCATTATTGCTACGTCTTTGTAGTGATATGAGTAGTTCGCTATATATAAATTTTCTTTTGATTAAGTTTGAAGTTTATTAACGACGTAAGTTTCGAGTTTGTTAGGGAGTTACAATTCCCTCCCAAAAATATTTTCAAAAATAAATTAATTTTTTTTAAATAAGTCATTTAATATATATTTATATCATAACCACCTTATCATATAATATATATTAAATCTATATGTTATATCAAATATAACATATAACCTATAGTTTAATATTGTATCAAATACAATATAACCTATAGTTTTCATTTTCTCGTTCATGCATGGTATTTAATATAAATCAATTTTATATTAAATTCAATTATATGAATCCAATTCACATAATTAATATTTGAATCATATTGAAATATTTATTTCCTCTCGAATAAACTTTATATTATAATGTATCATATACATTATAGTAATTATATCGTATATATTATTAAGTAAAATTAATTATATCATATATAATTAATTCTTTCAATTAATTTGAACAATTCAAATTAACCCAAAATTTATTCTCATTTAATCACCGTTGAGTTACAGAAGGGATCTTATACAAACTCTTTGTATAGGATACCCTGCTCACATGTCTCCACATGAATGATCAGGATCAGATTATTTTTAGCACTTTACAACACTTGTAACATCTACAAAACGGGCTGTATTCGTAGTGTCACCAGGATAAGGTACCCAGCCTTATCCATCTATTACATATCGTTTGAGTTATCATTTAAACATGATCCACTGTATATCTCTACATACATGTTTAAATTACATAAAATAACCTAGGATCTTAGTTTATTAGGTTGAGTATATGCACATAAAATAATGATTATTTTATTAATAACCATTTGTTTATACAATTTTTACAAACTATGAGAATACAATAGAGATTTAGGACACCAATCCCAATAATAATAGGTATAAAATATTAAGTAAAATCCTAATTAGGATTAAAAAAATTAATCCAAATCTAAAATAATTATAAAAAAATAAATAAAATAATGTAAAATTTAAAGAGATATTATAAATTAAAATCAATATGGTGATAAATAAATTAAAGGTTGATTAATTCTAAATATTTTTTAATAGGGTTAAATCAATGACAATTAAAATAATGACTAAATATGAAATATGTACAATTGAATCTAATAACATAAACAAAACAATTTAAACTTTCAAAAATATGGGAAAATATTTGGTTAATTTATTAAGAACATGTATAAAATAATGAAAAACAATTCAAACATTTGAATAAATTTAAAATTTGATAATATATGGATATTTAAAATATAAATTTGATAGAATAATATGAGTATTTAATTCAAGTGAGATTAATTCGAAAAGTAATTAAATAGAATCTAAATTAATAATAAAATATGCATGGAAAGGTTAACTATGTGAAGAAAATCGGTAAGGGAGGTTATTTTGAGGAAGAAGGTTACTTTTAATTTTCAAGGGAAAGTGGAGAACTAAGTTATCGGAACCTGTCATTGTTTATGATTCTACACTTACCATGTATTTATAGTTTCATCAATAACAAAAGTTATGAACTAGAGAAGGGTAAAATTGGGATTTGAAAACTTGTGGCCATGTGTATGTCATATCAGTTTCCATAAATCTTATTATTTGTCGGTTTTGTCATTTTTCAAAATCAAACCCTAAAATTTTCCTTACACTCCAATTCCCCAAAAAAAAAAAAAAATCACTCTATGACCAAAAGTAGGCCTAAGAGTGAGGGTTGGCTTGGGTCTTGGCTCGAACCAATGTGCTCGACCTTGACCTAATAAAATGCATGATGGACATGTCTGGCCCAAAGCATTATGCTAGGACAAAAATGGTCAACAATGAGCCTAGCAAAGTGTTGAATGGGGCATTACCTCACATTTTTTGCTCCAGTGTAACTTCGAAATTCAGAGATAATTAAGGTCATCTACTCCGATAAATATATCATAATAGCTCAAGGGAAGGAAGTTCATTTTCCATTCTCAAATTTTTAATTTGTTGCACTACTCTTGATACACACACAAATCTTCCTATCGTTGTTATCAGTAGTGGATCCAAAAATTTATGCTGACGAGGGGCTTTATAATTCAATAAAAAAATATATAAGTGAATAATTCCAAAAAATCATCCTACTGACTTTCATACGTCATAGTATTACTTTTTTCAATGGAGATGATGACCCTGTTGATTTTCTTTTCAAATATTTCTCCATTTATATTTCAAATTAAATCTACAATAATATTCACAATAAATCAAGAAGAAATTGACAACATAACAACTATATCATAACTTAAACAACCCAACAAACAGAGTTTAAGATGTTTACTTAAAATCCATAAATTATTTAAAAAAATTATTAAAATAGAGAAAATAAAACAAAAAGAGGATGATTTGAAACATGAAAACCAAATACATGGAAATAATTAACCGACTTAAAAAGAAGAAAAATAAATTTTAAAAAAATTATCTTACGAACTAGGAGAAGAAGTTGAAAATAAGTCCCGAAGAAGTTGGAGAAGAAATTAAAAAAATGAAGAATTATTGAAGTTGAAACTTTATTTTAAAAAAAAAATAAACAAAAAAAATCTAAACGTAATTTAAAAATGAAGTTGAATAGTTTACCAGTAGGTTAACTAAATTTGAGGGGAGGTTCGAGCTCTCCATACCTATACTAAATCCGCCAGCGATTGATATCACCTGAAGATGAAATTTATTTGTTGCTATCCAGATTTTAGCATCACAGTTATAATATATTTTTCGAAGTGTCATTTCATAGCCAACATTTCACAGGCAAAACGATTAATTTTCCAAGAAAATAAAATATTTGAGATTTTCATTTTATAAAATATCTTCAAGATGTATTGGGCTCCATGTAGTCGAGTATAGCAATTAGTTAACAGAGCCATCAAGCAAGTCCTTCTGAATTACCAAAATAGGCTGGCCCATTAACCTCTTCATCAAAGCCTCATAACATTACGCCTATTCTGGGCTTAGGCCCATTTTATATCCCATCTAATTAAACCGACATGGACTGGGCCATTGGGCCTAGTTGTGTGCTCGGGCCCATTCAAACTCTGAAGAATAAATGGGTACTTCCCAATTCGTACTACCGACATTCAAAACTGTAATTTCAGATTGAAGATTATAACAATGTCGGAGGAATAAAATGTTTTTTAAGGTTGAGGACCCCTTCATTTCCTAACATTCCCTTTTCCCACCTCCTGTCACTGCCACATCTCTAACCTCCCCAAATTTCTATTATGTCTAATATATATTAATTATTAAATCATTTTTCAAATCTACCCGTCAAGTGGCGTGTTGAGTTGAATTTTGAAATTTAAAGTTAATATATTAGAGTTAGGAAATATGTATTTAAAGTACAAAATTATTTGAATAGTGAATATTGTTGAACTTGAGTTTTTTAACACCTACTTTTGAAGTTGATCTATCGATGAGCCAAACTTCTCATTAGGGTTAGTTTGAATTGATTTTAAATAGATAGCCATATTTAGAATATATTATAAGTGAAATGGTTTGATTTTAGATGTTTTTACAACATCTTCCCATTTGATTTTGCTAAGTAAGAAAGTAAATATAATAAAAAATAAAAAATAAAAACGTTTTGGTTTATGTTTGAATGGATGATTTTATATGGTAACATGATTTCATAAATGAGGCAGGTTGAAGCATTGAATTATTTCAGTTGGATTCTTAAAGTCACAATTCACAAGACTCTCCCTCAAGTTTGTTTTCTTTTGGCTTGTCAATAAATGCAGCGATGTGGGACATTTTGAACCCCTCATTTCATGCCTTAATTTCTCATTTTTGTTGTTTACTTCCCATTCACATCATTTATTTATAAAAAATCGAATCAAACCAGACCGAACCAAACCTATATCATTGGAAAAAAGATAATAGTGTTGGTCCATTCCATCTGCTTCTCAGGGAAAAAGTGAAAATGACATGTTGCGTTTGTAGATAATAATTAAAGTACACAAACCATGGAGTTTAGTATCACATGGCATCTACCCCACATCATTTCAACATTCAGAGAGAAATTATATAATTTATATGGGTGAGGTTAAGGATAACAAATCCTCTTCAATCTCTAACCACATATATTCTTCATCACTTATATATATATATATATATTCTCTTTTCTAACCAAGATAAGATTTTAATAGCATTTTTTATAAGTGAGTTCACACCGTGTTATTTGTCATTTTTTGATATTTACTTTAATACAATTAGGTCTTATTTGATCATGATTTCGGTTTTCGGTTTTCTTTTTTCTTTTTCTTTTTTTTTTTTTTTTTGTCTTTATACTTGTTTCCTCGCACTTTGTTTATTATAGTTTTCATGTTTCTTAAAGAAATATAATTCTAAGTCGAATTCCATAACAAAAACAAGGTATTAAAAACTACTTGTTTTTAAACACTTGGCTTTAATTTTGAAACATTTTTAGAAAGAAAATTATTTTTTTAAAAAAAAAATTGTTGATGTCAAAGAAATGGATCGAATGTAAATTTGTATTTTGGAAAAAGTAGTATATGTGCCCTACAAGACAAAAGAAATTGAGCACCGGTGCATTGCCAAGCCAATACTCCAACCCTCAAAGTCCCGAGTTTGTGGGTAATTTGACAGTAGAGGATTTTATGTATGCCTTTGACCAATGATTTTGGTCGTTTATATAGACTAGCAATGCATGACCAAAGCTTGGGACCATAACAACCCCTTTTAACTTCTTGGAACCGTTGAGCCATTACTCATTGGACTGTTATGCTACTACTACATGAGGTTGTAACCGATGCTTAAATGTGTTACCTACTTAACTCTTCAAAACGGTTCCTTTATGGATTGTTTGTTGAGAATTTGAAGAGCTGCAAAGTTAATCATTCTAAGATCATCGGAAGTCCTTCATAGGTTTCATAAAGGTCACACATGGATTATTTCAAGTGACCTGCACATCCTCCATGGGTCTTACAAAATTCCTCTATAGGTTCTCCAAAGTCTTTAGATCCTGCAAATGTTCACTATGCAAATGTTCTCTTTGGTATTGCAAGCTACCTTTAAGCTCATTCATAGGTCTTCGGAGCTCTCTTTGCTCCTTCATGGGTCTTTTGAGCTCACTCATGGGTCCTCTGAGCTACGACTATGCTTTCCTATAGGTTCTCTAAACTCTCTTTAGGCTCCCTTGTGAGACCTTTAACCTCACTCTAGGCTTCCCCATAGATCCTTTGAGCTCCCTTTAGACTCTTTTATAGGTTCTTTGAGTTATCTCACTCTAGTCTTCCTTATGGGTCCTGAACTTCTTCTAGGGTCTTCTATGGATTCTCTAAGCTCCTTTTAAGTTGCCTTATGGGTTCTTTGAGCTACCTCTATCCATAGGTGATCTATTTTTCTAGACTCTCGGTCTCAGCATATCTTAGTAAATCAACCCATAACAAAATTTATAAGAAAACTTAATTATAGGTAAAACAGAAAGTAGTGTTTATAAGTTAAGATAATAATTATTGAATATATTAGTTTGGGTAAAGATGATGAAAAAAATGAGAAAGCACCAAAAAGGATGATCATCAATGTTTATTAAAACAACCGAAAATAAGGTGAAGTCATAGCTACTGCACATGTGATTAATAAAGAGGGAAAGTGACACCTTTTCTTCTACAAACTTAAAACTTGAAGAGAAATTTTGATGCATCATCTCTTAAAAAAGTAGATATTATGTATAAAGGATGGATCAACAAAGATGGTTAAAAGTATATGAGGAATGAAATTCCATGACATTCACATGGAAATGCTGGCTTGGGATGTCTGATTTGTGGGGCAAAGCTTATAATTGGGTATTATAAATATTATCAACAATACAAGTAGTCTTGAAAGTGAGTGTTTGTTCAAGTTGGGTACATATAGCTATAGTAAAAGTAAGTGTCATTGAGCCCATTATGAACTTATATATGCTTTCCACCTGCCTTGTGCTCTCTTCAATATAATGGCTCTGTGAGTGCCCCTATTTCACATCAAACTTTCTCTTCTCCATTATTGGAATTGCAAAAACTAAACTTCAACTATAGGGTATTATGAATCATACATCTTTAGAATTTATATTTCATCCGTCACGACTTACGAAATTGTTCTAATTTTAGTCTTTCATGTACCAACTACATGAGAAATCAATGTTAGTGGCCTCTTTTTAGAGGCGCAAATGAGATTTGATCCAACTTTTGAAAACCTAAATTTTTTACTTTACGCTTGCATCATCCCTAGCCAAAATAATCAAAGATGCACGCATCATAAGCTTCGCTCCTCGATTCTTTCTCTTGGATTGCGCTTTGATTATCACTCTCATATTCTCACATGTGCTCCTCGTCCTTCTCGATTCCTCTCTCTCTGTTTGTCCATCATTGTTGCTTTGCAACTAATCTCCACAAAAATAGGTCATTTGCGTTGATTTCTCCACCATAATCGAAGACAGCAAACAGGAGAAAAAGGGAAAAGAGAGAAATAGAAGCAAGAAGAGAGAAGCGGAGAAAAGAGAAGCGAGAAGGGAAGAAAGATAAGCGAGAACTGAGAAGCGAGAGAGACATACATACGTGTTTGGTCATTTCAGTAATTTTACCAAACGATTACATTAGTAGAAGGCCAAAAAAATTAGTTTTTCAAAAGTTAGGTTAGATTTCATTTGGGTCTCTTAAAATAGGTCATTCGTACAAAAATCTCAAACTATACTCCTAAATTATAACCATTGTAACAACCAAAGTCTCCATTCAAATTATAGAATTATTAACAATTAACATTTTTTCTTTAATTCTTTAGCTATAAGACATAATTTATTCATCGTTTCAATTTAACCATCCCTATAATTTAAAGGGTTTGATTGAAACAATAATAATTATAATCCATGAAGGTTAGTGTTTAATTGCAACAATACTGTAAACTTGTGAAGGTGATTGATAAAATGGAAGTTTAGGAAGGGATTAGAATGACATGTAGTTTTTGGAAATTTTCATTATTTTATTATTATGATATCATATATACTTTTTGGTTTACTTTTTAACTACCACAATACACTAACAAAAAAATGCAAATATGATATCTATAGTCAAAATCAAACTCAACTTACTACTCATATAAGTCATAAAGATCATTCTCACATGCAAAAACTTTTTAGCCAATTTGGTGTCCTTTTCTGATTTAAAAAAAAAAAAAAAAAACAAAACATATTGGGTTTTGGAGGGCTCACACAGCCTAATAATTCACCACAAAAACCTGTTTTGTTTCTACACTCATTAAAATAAATGTTTTTCTATGGGCACTAACTAATGGATATCCAATAGTTTGATGTTGAATCTTAAACAATGAAAAGATCTTTCTCAACTAGGATGTCTCAAATGATTTATAGAATGGGTGGTTGAATTTTTAATTTGATGGAGAAATTGAGAATGATAAAATACATATATATATATATATGTTTAGGACCACAAACTACATTTATAATGTTATGTTAGAATTCTCATTTGTCCTTTTAACTATCAACGATATGTTTTTTTCAAATGAAAACGTCTATTAAGTTGCAACTTGATATTCCTTAACTAAATTCCTAATTTAACTTCTTTTGATTTTCTTACTTGACTGTAAATCCTAATTACAATTTATTAAATAGTTCATTACCATGTAAACTATATTATATATCTAGATATGATAATAAACATGGAAGCTTAATGAAGATTAATCCTAACCTTTAAAATTACTTAATTTCAATTAAGGTACATTATTTTGGTGTTTTTTTTTTTTCTTTTTTTGATGTGATTTATAAACAAACAAACAAAATAATGCAGAAGTTAAAGGAAAATAATTAAACTGAAGCGACAACACATGGGGCTTTTTGGTAAATATCTTAATCAATTAATTAATTAAATTAAATTAAATAACTTGTTTTTCTTTCTTTTCTTTTTTTTTTTAAGAAAAAAATGGATTGATTGTTTATGGGCATTGTGTGTGTGTGTATGGTTGGCCCTAAACCTTATCTAACCCAACACCTGGACTAGTCCCTTTCCCATCCCATCCCAATCACTTCCCATTTTTAAAATAACTATTTTTTTCTTTTTTTTTTCTTTTATATGTATATATCTTTTTGAATTTTAAGTTTTTTTTCCGTTTGTAAGATTCTTTTGATAATTATTTTATTTTTTATTTTTTAAGATTAAGTTTATTTTCTCTCGATTTCTTAGCATGATTTGCACATTAGTTGAATCCTTAACCAAATTCCAAAAATAAAAATAAAATTTTAAAAGCTACTTTTTTTAAAATTTTCAAAATTTGACTTGGTTTTTTAAAACCATTAGTAAAAAATAGATAATAAAAAATAAATTTGGAAGATGGAAGTAGTGTTTATATACTTTAAGATTTACATTTTTAAATTCATCCCTTAACTCATAAATGCTCCGAATTTCAATAAATACTCACTTTCATTTATTTGTGTATATACTCAGTAGCACTAGTATCAATCTTACCCATGCACAATGCCCATCTGCAAAAACTCTACTTGCTTCGGTCCAAGCAAAGGCACAATTGGAGTGGGACAAATGAATAAATATCAACCCTGCTATAAACAATAGAAATAATATAACTTTGGAGGGAGTGAGGAGATAGACAATCTGACTGTGTGATTATTAATTTTTAAAATATATTTAATTTTTTATTATTATTTTTTTTTTTTTGTCTTTTAATCGAGGAAAAAAAAGGAAAAGGTCCTCCCGTTCGCGCATCGTTCGCTTTTGTCCATTTTGTCCACGCACTTTCTGAGGCTCACTGCCTTTTTCGCTCCCTACCGTTCCACACTGAAAGCCTATAAAAGGTGTGGCATTCAACAGTTCAAAAATACAATTCATTTGTCCACTTCATTTCATTTTTTCTCTCCTCTTCTATTTTAGTTTTTCGAGCAGTGGGTTTAGAAAAGGGTGTGTGTTCCGGTTAGTAACAATGCATTTTCGATCATGTTTCTTTTGACTGTTTTATCCCAGGGACGACGTGACAATTTTCAGAACTGCTTGCGCATTTGCGCAGAGCCACGAAATGTCTTAAAGAGAACGAGCACCGCAACTCAGTCTATAACGAATTTCTGTTTTACAGGTTTAGCTTGACCGTCATATCTTGACCATTTACTATTCGTCATTTTGAGATTCCTATCATTTCCAACACTATTGTGATAGTAGATCTTAAATAACTCGCTATACTCGCAGAATTAAAGAAAAATCCCCACTCATGCCCTAAAAATCTGGTAAGTATTTTTGCAACGTCCTACTCAAATTGAATATTATTTATTGGCTCTTTTTTATAGATATTCTATTCTTCATAATTTCCCTCTTTTTTCATTTTTTTTTAATTGTATTGAATGTTCATCCTATTTTTGTGCTTATGGGCTGCACTTTCTATTCCAGTAAAAGCTACTTTCTGCCCCCTCATTATTATCCCTATCTTTTTTTTCCTCACAAAAATTTCCTTTTTCTTACTCCCCTATCTTTTAATTTTTTTGGTAATTAATAGGCTATATATTTAAATAGATACATACATGCACATACTCACCTACTTCAATCCGAAAAGAAGTTTTGATCACTGGTATTTAAGAATTTGGATACATTTTTCAATATTTACCCTCTTAAATTTTTTTATTTTATGTACAATAAGACGTTGAACTTTACACTATGTCTAAATCTTACTTTGAAAGTAATAACTTAATTCAAATGAATTTACTCGTAAACTTTATTTTCATAATTATTTTACTCGTAAACTTTATTTTCATAATTATTTTTAAAAGGAAAAAAAATACCTCAAAACTAAAAGTTAAAATGAAACTTTGAGGTTTTTTTTTTTAATAATTTAACAAAAAAAAATTAACGTAAAAAAAGTTTATTTGGAGATGAGGCATGCATAGAAAATGTTATTCCTTGTCTTCTCCTTTACAATCAAACGAAAAAACATTAAATAAAAGTAATAATATATGTCCCCATTCAAAAAAAAAAAAAAGTTTATTATTTATATAAAGGAAAATTCCCTATCAAAGGGGGGGGAAATCATTCTTCAATTTGAAAGGATGCTAATTATAAAAAAAAAAAAAAGATTTTTTTTAATTATATAATAGATATTTTGAAGATAATATAATGATCTTTGCACTTGCCATAATTTCGGAATTTGAAGAATATTTGTGAATGATTGAAAATTGTAAAACCCATATTTAAGTTTCTACCCATAAATTTCCAAAATTTCAATTCATATATTATAAATGTTATGGATAATTAAACACTGACCAGCCGACCACGACAGCTGCTATTGACGATTTTGGGCTAAGCCCAAACGACACCGTTTGTTGTTCTTCATTTTGTATGTCGGAAAAGATAAGAAAAGAAAAAAAGAAAAAAGAAATCCACTTATTTTGACTTATACGACGCCGCTTGATATGTAACACATGGAGTTTAACAAAGGTGCAATGCTCGAAAGTCAAACCAAAAATCAACATCCCACATGCTTTACTTATTTAAACAATTTCCATATAATTCCAACTACTGTCATTTTTCTGTTTTTAATTTCATGTGGTACATAAGGAAGTAAATATATAAAATTATGATACAAATGAAGAGAAGGCAAAGATTTTCTTTTTTAAAAAAAAAAAAAAAAAAATTCAAAGATGAAAGTGGATCTAAGCTCGACCAATTTTAGGACCAATGAGATCTAATTCTAACTTGTTTAGGATTATGAAAAATGTAAGAAAACAAAAAATCTAAGTTATTCTTCTTATAAGTGCATCGTTATATCATCATATATTCATATATGAAGTAACTTATATTTGGAGTTCTAATTTATCTTTCATTCTACAAGATTTTCTTTATCTTTAGCTTTGACATCAACGCCTTTTTTCCTTTGTTTTGTAGATTGTCTCTTTTCCAAATTATAAATTTACAGTTGAAATTTATGTGAGATTTTGGTATCAATGATATTTACTGTGTATTTTTACTTGCTACACTTTGTTTGGATTTTTTTAATCCAATGGGCAGAAATGTTTGTTATTAGTTGCTACACTTTATACTTGGTTTCAACCTATATGATTATGAAGCAAACTTAAAAGTCATGTACTAAAACATATATTTTCAAATGTTCGACCGAAATAATTTTGAAGGTTGAAATCTAACTAAAATTTAAATCAATATATCACAAATGTGCCTATTGATCTATCTTATCTACAAGTAGGTTTTATTAATATTCTATCGATCTCGTCCTATTGATCATGATTATAATAATTTTTGGACCCACCAAATTTTAAAAAGAAGTAATAATAATAGAAATAGGACCAAGAATGTAGATTTTAAATTTCTTTGTGGGGGGAAGAACAATAGTCAAGCTTTGACGAGATTTAGAATAACTAATACATTTTCTAAGGGAATTAGGTGAATTGAGGTTTAAATCAATCCAATCATTGTGGGATTTTTAAGTTGGAAGTAATAATCAGATCAAATAGTTAATTGATGATTAAGCATATTAAAGTGTTTGTAGGCACAATGATGTTGTGTGCTTAAAATATCGACAACAAAATTATAAATGTGAATTATTAATGTCATATTTCTCAAATTAATAATGATGATGATGAAAAATAAGAAAATTCTCATGCAAGGGTCAATTTATCCCGTTCCCATTCCTAGGCTCCATTCTTTATTCTTTATAATTAAAAAGACAAAACAATCAACTTTGCTAAGTGTGGTCAGAAGTTTTTTAGATGTACAAATGAATTTAATTTTTTTTTCTTCTAGAAAATATCAATTTTAGGTTAATTATATATTAATTAAAATTCGTTAAATTGTATCGATTTAAACCATGAATTTTTTAAGTGTATCAATTTATACCATTATTCTTTAGATTTCTTTTGAAAATTTCATGTGAACTTATAATTGTTTTGATGAAACTCCTAAATTGTCATAATTTTGTTAAGATTATTTTTGGTAATCATCAATGCATCAATCCTTGCATGTTTGTGGTCTTTTTCAAATGTTGGATTGACAATAGACGATTATAATTTATGCATGGATGATTTTTAAAAAAAAACCATAATTGAGAGTTCAAATTCATTTGCTTATGAAAGTTTAAAGTTTAATTGATATAACTGTAAGTCACACACAATATTTATTGTCCAAACTGAAGATAATAGATGACATAAATTGATATATTTATGAAAATTTAGGATTTAAATTGATACAATTATTATATTGATTTCAATCCATTTAGAGTTAGAATTTGATATTCTCCCAATTTTTTTCCTTTAAATTTTCATAATTTTTACATAACTTCTTTTTACAAATTTGGTAATTTTCCGTAATATTGTGAGAAACAGGTACTTTCTAAGAGAAAATTGCCTTCATTAAAAAAAAATGATGATTATACTTCAAAGAAGGGGGAAAAAAGTAGAATATATCCATAAATAGTCCATCAGCTAAACAAGGTTAATTCTTCCAAAAAAAAAAAAAAAAGAAAAAAAGAAAAGAAAACCTAAACAAGTTAAATTACAAGTCTATTTATTACAACATTTTAAACAGAAGATATGATAGTGATGTACTGCTCTGAAAATTTCAATTCTTTGAGGGGCTAATATGGTTCCAAAAAAAAAGTAAAATTAATTCATATAATAGATAATTTGATATATATATATACATATGTATATGATATATCCTAGTATTTAAATTATGAATATCATATCTGATAGAAGTCTGAATTTTAAATTTTATGTTTAGTAAATACGTGAATTTTAAAATTTTGAATATTCAAGGATTAAATTTGTAATAAAGTCTAAAGACTAAATAAACACAAATCTCAAACTCATAAATTAAATGTGTAATCTGACCATTAAATAACTAAAATCGGATACAGGCAAAAAAATAGATAATGGACAAATCTAATCCTTGAAACTAACACACATAGTAGCTTGGGCGGTTTAATCGTCACCCTATTTTATGCATTTTATTAGTTCATCAACATGTGAGATGGTCCTTCTAACTTCTAAGTTTTGATATATTATATATTTTTTTAGTATAAGAGTAGAGACAAACTACAAAAAGAACTTAAGAAATCGTCAAATCAACAAGTAAAACAAAATTTGTTCGTGGAAGATGGTCTTCGAGCCAGATTACTGAAAAATGAAATTTTCGAGCGTGGTAAGTTAAACGATGAGTGATAAGCTTACTCTTATGGTTGACTAAAAGAAAATCTTTAACGGATCCAGAGAGATAGAGATCACGGATAGAATTAACAAAGGTCTGAGCTTTTTTCGCATATTGTATTTTGCCAACCATGAGATTTCAAATCATAAGGGAGTCAATTTAAATTCAGGGGAAGATAAACCCGCTTAAAGAGTTTTGAACAAACTTCATATAAAGTAATAGCTTCAACAAGATCAATGGATTCCATCAGACCTATTGATCCTAGTTGAGTCACAATTAGGTTGATCATACCACATAACGTAGCTTGTAATTAATACTATCAACACACAGCACATATGTGTTAGACTAGATTTAACGAGAAAGGACTCGTCATACACAAAATTAAAAACTTCATATGCATCATTAATACCACATATGAGACATCATTTGCAAGCGTAAAAAAGTAATTATGGAAAATTTAACTATCTTCGCTATTTGGTAAAATAATTTATTTACTACCTATCAATATAAAGGATTGTGAGAGCTATAGTTATCAGCTTATTGATTCAAGTTTCCTAAATATTTGTCATATTTTCTAACCATTTACAGATATAAAAAAAGAAAAATCCGTTCGTATATATTTTTTTACATCTATTCTCTCATGACAATTTCTTTTATTACAATTATTTTCTTAATTTTTATGACATAATTCAAACTATACAAAACTACGTGCATTTAAATCGTAAATATATCTGTATATATATTTTATAATAATTATCTTATAATAAAGTATAAATTAAATATTAGTATGAAAATAATTGAAATAATATTCCTCTTTTGGTTCTTGTTAATGCCAAAAAAAAAAAAAAAAATGAATCGCCTATAAATTTGTATTTTAGGAGGAAAATATTTCGAGCGCTTGCAAGACGAGAGAAATTAAATATTGGTGTAGTGTCAAGCCACATATTCCAATACTAAAGTTAGTCTCAGGATTGTGAGTAACTCGATAGTAGAAAATAGTAAAGGATTTTAAGCATAACATCAACAAATGACTTTGGTTGTTTATATAGGCCAGTAATGCGTAATTGACACTTGAGCTCATAATTGTCCCTCTTAAATTTATGGAATCTTTGAGTCATTACTCATTGGGAGGTTACACCACCACCACTCAAGGTCGTAATCAATCTTTAAGTGCATTGCCAATTCAACACCTCAATGTTTCCTTTATGGATTGTCTGTTGAGAATCTGAATAGTTCCAAACTCAAGCACTTTGAGGTCCTTCATGGATCATCTGAAATCCTCCATGGGTCTTGCAGAGATCTTTCATGAGTCCTCCATGTGACTTATATGTCTTCCATGGGTCCGCCAAGTTACCCTTAAGCTCAGTCATGTATCTTCTAAGCTACAACTATGTTATCTCATGTGTCCTCTGAGCTACTTTTAGGCTTTCTCATGAGTTTTCTAAGCTTTCTCTAGACTCCACATGAAACCTTTTAGATACCTCTAAGCTCCCTCATGGGTCCTCTGAACTCTCTATAGGCTTTCCATGGGTCATCTTGGCTACCTTCTAAGCTCCCTCTCATGTTGTTTGGGATCCCTCTAGGCTCCCGATGGGCCCTCTTAATTTGTACCTCTAGACTCCCCCATTAGTCCTTTTAAGTTATCTCTAAACTCCCTCATGGGTCATCTGAATTATCTTTAGATATTCTCATGGGTTCTCTTCTACCTTTAGACTCCCCATGGGTTTTATTAGCTACCTCTAAACTACCACGAGCTCCCTCATGGGTTTTAGTCAATCCACTCGGACTAGTCTCCGAAGGCTATGGGTTGTTATTGGTTGGACATAGATCCCATTGCCTTGGTTTGTCATTCTCATCCTCTCTCTATGCCAAACATTGTAGCTAGTTTTTTAATTATTGAATTGAAATTTATCTAACACTATTCTACTTCTTTTAGATTAATTTATCTAAGAATATAATTGTCCAAGCAACCTCAAACTAAAGTCTACATAACTTTTGAAGTCGATTCTATAACTAATTTAAGCCATGTTTGTTTTTTCTTTTCTTTCTTTCTTTTTTTTTTTGGCCAAGTACATTTTGGTTCATATATGCTTTTGGGTAGAAACACTTTTGGAAGTATATAGAACATGTAAAAGAGAAAAAGGTAATTGTTCGAAAAGCACTTTATATATTGTATGTTATGTAAGCTGTAAATTGTAAGATGGTTTTTTTTTCGGAAAAAAAAAAATCGAAGTGAATTGAAATGTAGAGAATCCGATCCCCGCGTTTCGTCCACCCACCATAACAGAAACTGCCACCTCATTCTCGTTCCCATTTCCCAAAAAGGCACCCTTCCCTTCCACGTCGGGACCATCTCATTTTACTTTGCCACGTCACCCCCACCGACACCACATACGCGGCTCTACTGGGCCCCATTTCTTTTTATACCTCACCTCTCTTTTCTTTATTCCAATTTCCAACTCATTATTTAATCATAAACTCAAAATTTTATAAATTATAAATCACTTAGGGCCTTTGACCATTAAATTTTCGTGAAATCAACGAATTTAGTTTCACAATATTAAATTCTAACGATTTAGTTAAAGTATTTACTCTTAAAACCTTAAATTTATAATAATTTAGTCTCTATCATAAAAAAATAATTTTAAAATTTAATAAAATTTCTCCTACTAAATTGATAAGCTGATTAAGGGTGTACAATTTATTTATAAATTATAAAAATTAAATTATTACAAATTTAAAAATATAAAATGGTTATAAATTTAAAGGTGCATAAACTAAATATTTTTGTACGGTAAGATTTAGAGATTATATAGTTTCATGAAATTGATAGACCAAAAAGTCATTTTTAATCTTAAAAATTTTTGTAACAAAATCTCAAGAGTAGGCCCATTTAGGTAAAGGAAAAGGGGAAGGGGAAGAAAAAATGGAAATACACAGATGCATCCGTTAATTTTGTCGGAGAAAAGGCACTTTGTTTTGCAAAAGCATGGAGTCTTACATTATAAAAGCTTACGTTTTGTTTTGATTTAACTATGAGTTTATTTTTAGGATTTTTATTTATTTAGCCTTTTAATTTTAAAAGATATCTAATATAAATTTTCAATTTTATATTAAATAAGTTTCTAATTTTGTATTTAATTAATATAAGATTTTTTTACGTATGTGTCTAATAATTCATTGATTTATTCAATATTTTAGAAATTTTGTGGACATTCTATATATAAAATTCAATTTTATTAATACATTAACTATTAAAAAAAAATCTTAGATATGCCAATAACCTTTTCAACGGAGGCGAAAAGCTTACGAATTAAAGATTTAAAAATTTATTAAACAAAATTTTAAGTTTAAACCCTAAACTTGCAACTTAACACTTTTGTGTAATAATAACAAATAATTTATTTATTTCTTAATTAATGAAGCAAATACCTTTCTAATTCTCCCGTTGACTCTCAACGTATTCGAAAGAGTCAAAGACGAGTGAAGAGATTCAAATTATTTTTAATATTTTAACAAAGCATTAAATAACTAAACAACTTGCCAATTTCCCCAACCTTTACTTTTTGTTTGTTTTCCTTAAAGTCTATATATATATATATAATTTAATTTTTAATAAAACATGGTAGTGAGAAACCTAGTTGTCAAACTTTAAAGCCAAGCCGCTATAATGCATTAGGTTGATTTGATTAAGAACACTTTCTTCTTTTTATTATTATTTTTTTAAATTTTCAGTGGATGTGAAATGAAATTATTGGAGGGAAATGGTTTTTAAGATTTTAATATGATATTACATTTAGTCCTTAAATTTTGATTTTAGTTACAAATTAGTCGCTAAATTTTAAAGTATTACAATTTTACCCTTGAAAATTGGGTTTCATTTTAATGTGATCCCTATGTTTCAATATTGTACACTTTAAACCTCAATTTTTCATTAGATATTCATTTTATGTCATCGACGTCAATGTTTATTAATTAATTTAAAATAATTATGTAAATTTAATTTTAATAGTAATGATAGATAGTGAAACTTAATTAATTAAAATTAATTAATCAACATTAATATTAAAGATGAAATATGAGTATTTAATGAAAAATAAAGGTTACAAGTATAAATCTAAAAACTTATAGACTAAATTGAAACAAAATTCAAATCTTAAGGATAAAATTTTAATACTTTGAAATATACAAACAAAATTCAAATCTCAAGGAATAAATTTATAGCGTTTTAAATTATAGAGTCAAAATGAAAAGTATACTCAAAACTTAAGGGAACAAACATTTTTTTTTCAAAATTTAATAATCAATAAAGGTTTAAATATTATTTTAATCCCTATAATTTTGGTTTTGGTTCATTTTAGTTTTTATACTTTCAAATTGTTTATTTTGATCCTTATACTTTTAACTTTGATTCATTTTAGTCATTGTATTTTGAACGTTGATTCATTTTGGTCCTTATACTTTTAAAAAGTTATCATTTTGATATTTTAAAGGATAAAATGGTCACTTAGTCAAAGGATTAAAATAAAAAAAAATGAAAATATATATTTTAAAAGTATATTGACGGAAATGAAAAAAATAAAAAATAATAAGACTAAAATAGTATTTAAAAAGACTAATTATAAGGGATTATTAGGGTGAAATAAAGTGGAGTGTTAAGAGTAGGGAACTATCCTATCCTACGTTTGATAGAATCAGTATTTGCCATTGGTAGCCGCGCCCTCTGCAAACAAAATATTGATGCTAGATCCTTCTTTCCTATTTTAATATTCATTACCACTTATAATAGTCGGTGAATTAAATTACTCCCTTTTTTAAAAAATTTAATTATTGACCTCAAAAAACTAAATTATTTAAAACTCTTTTTTTATGTTCAATTGAAATTATCCCCTAGTCACGTGATGATGACACGATATTTATTTAAAATGGGACAGTAAAAATTACGTTTTAGGATTAAACCCAAATTATAATTTAATGGATGAAAGTTTGATTAAACCATGTCACAATTAAATTGTCATTTTTGATAGGTTTGAGTAATGTATAATTGAGTATACTATTCTGAATCTGTACTTGTACTTAAGATAATAAACTCAGTAGCTAACACTATTTATTTAATAGTAATAGGGGAAATGACATGTGAACCCTTTTTTTTAAAAAAAAATATTTGATGAATACTTGACATTGTTGACTGTATTGGCACATGCTAGCTAGGATAAATAAGTAAATTTATCCTTAACTAAGTAAAACATTAGAAATAACAAAATAAAAAAGGAAAAAAAAACTTGAGACCTAATGTAAGTTGAGGATTATTAAAGAATGGAGTGAGAAAAGACAATAAAGGATCGTTTTAACATGTTAGATGATATAATTAAATTTATCTTTAACTGTTAGCTTAATTTTTTGGGTCAATTGGTGATATAACATGGTATTAGAGGAGGTTGGTTCAAGATATCTTGTGTTTGAACTCTTTTCTCTTCAATTAATATTATTTTCCACTTGTTCGGTCTTTTGCATATTTCAAGTCCAAAAATGAGTGGAGAGTAAGATGATATAATTAAATTTGTCTTGTTTTAGTACAACAAAGTTTGAGTATGGGAATTTGAAATTATAATTTTTAAAAAAATAATATATGCAAACTATTATCATTATATGTTGGAAAAATACTAAAATTTTAGCGAGTAGAATTTCAAATTTCTAACTCATTAATCGAGTAGATATTATTTTAACCAAATGAATCCATATTTTAAATTGGCAAACTCAACAAAAGGGAGTTTGATTTGTTACTCCTAAAAAAACAGAAAAAAAAAAAGAAAAAGAAAAAATGATTTGTTGGTTTTTATGCATTTACGCTAACTCCGGGAAACGGGTCAAAGTTTTTGGATCTCGGGCTCACTGGAAACTGGAAATCCAATTTATCCGATTTTGCAATCGGTGTTTGAATATTCATTTTGGTAATAATTACAATAATAGTACTAATAAAATCTTCGATTTTTATTTAGATAAATACTATAAAACTAAACTTTATTTTTCACTCCATTTTTTTAGTACGATAACATGTGGCGTGTATTTGTAAATATCTACTATTGAAAATAGATGTGCATTATTTTAAAAAGTTGAACTAAGTTAGAGTTAACCATCATCTCTTTTCATATAAGCTTTTATATTATATTATAAATGCACATTTATCAACATACATTAAATATTTCTATTTTAACAAATATATATTAAATATTTAAACTATCCATTGCCAACTTACGTAGTATAATTCAATCTATTAAAAAAATATTATGGACTAAAATACTGGAGATTAAATGTCTAATTACACGTATTTTAACTAAAGAAAAATCAAAATATAGGTTAGTAGATAAATAGCTGATCATTACCACAAACATTGAATAGTGAAAATACTTCTTTAGATTAATACAACCTAAAACATATAATTAGTTGTAGGTAAGGGAAAAAAAAAATCTTATCCAACACTTGTTTCCCACAAAACAGTCTAACCTCTCCTTTTGTCTAAAAATAAATAAATAATCGTGTCGAAAAATTAAAAAAATAAAATAAAATTGATTTTTGGGTTACATGTCTTGTCATTTCAATTTATGTCTTCAATCAAATTCAACTTTTTAAGATAGAAGTAGAACATGGCTCGATAACGGGAGGTTTAAAAAATGAGTCTTGTTTTATTTATTTATTATTGTTGTTTATTTGTATCATGTAATCATAATGAAATGTGGATGAACAAATACAATTCCATTGCAAAGATCTTAGTGAATAATCAGATTGCATTTGAAAATTATTTGAGACCCACTATAATATCCATTTACCGGTATCATTACAGTAACTATTACTATTATAGTAGAAAAATTATGAATATATCACAATTGTTGTTATCAATTGACCCTAAACGCTAATGATAGGAAAATAATGATACTAGACAATGTAAATTACGTGACCTCAAATCATAGTCAAATTACGTTTGCAAAACACATAAATAAATATGTAAATGTAATTGTGGGGTCCATTATAATTCATTCATCAATTAAATCTCATTACGATTACGAATCGATAAACATGACCCAAATCATCACCCTTTTATGAATGTACTTCGTTCTTTATATTTTTTATATTAAAAGAGTTACCTCCCAAATATTAGAATAGAATATAATACTTTAAAAATAAATGTATAAATTAATATTAAAAAAAGTTAAATTTTAAAAACAGTAAATGAACATTTCAATTTGTGTACATTGAATTAATAAACTTTAAAAGTATTTATTAGATATCTACCCTTTCAATTTTTTGTAATATGTATCTCAACTTTTAAAATTATGTCCATAAGGTATTGATTGTGTGTATATGTATATATTTCTAAAACTAAAAATCCACTAATCTCATAGATAGAAAAAATAGAAGCCTATATTTAACGAGATCCTAAATTTTCAATTTGGTATCTAAAACATAGGTGAAATATATATAAAGAAAATGTTAAATAGATTAGAGAACTAACAAACACAAAATTACAAATTTAGCGAATGTGTGGAAAAAAAAATAAAAGTGCAAGAGTCTATTAAGCTCTATTAAAAGTCGAAAAATCTATTAAGTAGCTTAAAACTTATAATTTAACACCTAAAGAGCTAGCTAGTTTAGCTAAAAATGGTAAAACAAGAATTCAACTAATAAGGCGTATTAATTTAATTAATTATGGAAACTCACTTTTATAATTAATAAAATCAGTACTTCAAAGTTCAAACATAAATGAACTCCCACATGAATTATGAAAAAGAAAAAAAAAAAAAACGAAAAATTCACCAAAATACACACAGAAATTCCAAATTGAAGAGATTTAGCTAAACGAAAAAGGTAATGAATTCGTAAATAAGTTTGACCGTGGATTAGTTAAATTAAATACTGGGAGTTACAGCTCGAAAGTGTATAAATAAATTAACAAAATCATAATTAAGGGAATTAATAATGCATGGAGTATTTTTTTTTAATTAACTGTAGAAAAAAGAATATAATAGATTGGGAAATGGGAATAATATAATTTTTAAATTTAATTATAATATTTTTGTTTCACGAGAGCTTTCAAGGTTGTCGTGATTGGATCTGTACAAAATCTCCATTTCCCCCTTCTCCCACTTCACACACACACACACTCCTCTCTTCTTATTCTTCTGCTCTTTCTCCCTCTGCTTTTAAGCGAAGCGCTTCTAAATCCAACAATGGAGGGTTAAAGAGAGAACAAAAAATCAATTCCCACAAGGTCAAACAAGACGACAATGGTGGCTTAGGGTGTCGGTGTCTTCATCCTCTCTTAAAATTCAACCTCATTATCTTCATTTTTTTTTTCATTTCCCATTCTTCTACTCTTTAATTCGAGGTAACTGTCTTCTGGGTTTTTCTTCCTCTTTCTCCTACTGCCTTTTTTGGGGTTTATCTCTACTCTGGATGAAGTAGCTTGGATGGGTTCTTTTGTTGTTTGTTTGAAGGATAATCATAATGTGTTGAGAAGAATTATGTTACACAGACTCTCTACTCAAATCTTCTTGCTGTTAAACGAGTCTGTTTCTGAGGTTTTGGGGCTTCTCTTGAGTGAATTGCTTGGGGTGTTTTTGTTTTCAGGAACTATTTTGATGTGTTGCTTGTTTCGATCTTGAATCGTCATCGACTTGTGGGGGTACTACTAGTTTTCTTGATCTGATGTTTTGAATTGGAGATGCGGATCTCAGAAGAGGATGTTGTTATGGGTCTTTTTTAATTTTGATTTTTGGAGTGTGTGTTGCTTTCAGTAAAGATGATATCTGGATCTTTGTATCTCTTTCGGATTTGAATCTGGTTGAGTTAGTGTAAATGAATTGGTTTCTCTGCGTTAATGATTTGAACTAAATGGAAGTGGAAATTATAATTTACACTGCAACTTGTCTGCTGCGTTTTTTTATTGGTATTTGAATTGAAACTTGTATTAATTTGTTTCTATGAATTTGGATGTGTTCCAGTTGATTTTGACGTTACTACGGTAGACAATGTCCAGGCCTTTACATCGAGGTGCGTCTGGTGTTAAGGTTCATGGTCATGGTGATGATAAATGGGACTCTCAAATGAAAGATAAAACTGAAAAAGAAGAGGTGGACAGAAGAGGTTCTTTGGATCATGGAGGAAATTTGGTTCCGAGGTTACCCTTTCGCCTACTTCTTCCAGACAATTCACCTTCAAAATATGGAGGCACTGAGAATGGCTTTGCTTCTGATTCTTTTTTAGTTGGGAACTCAAGAAGTCGGCAGCAATTTATACTGCAAATGTTGAAATTGAGTTTAGTGTTGATTATAATTCTTGCTCTTACTGGATCTTTTTGGTGGACACTCTCCATTTCTGGTTCTTCCCAAGTTCAAATCTTCCATGGTTATCGGCGACTCCAAGAGCAGCTTGTTTCCGACCTTTGGGATATAGGGGAGATTTCTCTTGGTCCTTCAAGGTTGAAAGAGCTTGAATTCTGTTCGCCGGAGTTCGAGAATTATGTTCCATGCTTCAATTCAAGTGATACTCAAGATGATGAGTATGATAGACATTGTGAGCCTAGCTTGTCGCTAAACTGTTTGGTACAACCTCCCTTGAAATACAAGATTCCACTTAGATGGCCTACTGGAAGGGATGTTATCTGGGTGTCAAATGTGAAAATCACAGCACAGGAGGTCCTTTACTCGGGAAGCTTGACCAAAAGGTTTGCCTAAAAATTCATAACAAAAAGAAAAAGGAGAAAAATCTAATTGATATTATCCCTCTTTGATTAATTGCTTTTCCTGAACTTACAGGATGATGATGCTGGAGGAAGAACAAATATCTTTTCGTTCGGCGTCTCCAATGTTTGATGGCGTTGAAGATTATTCTCACCAAATTGCAGAAATGATTGGGCTGAGGAATGAATCAAATTTCAGAGAAGTTGGGGTATGTATGTCAATGTTTTGTTTAAGCCAATTAATCAGCTGTGGTCTTCTATGCTTCCTTGCTAAGATACAAACGGGCCTGCACTTACTGCTCTATCTTGACAAGTGCCTACTTTTGTATCCCTTCATTTATACCACTGATGTGGTTTAAATAATTCCCTGGTTGTTGTACTTGTTCCGATTATTTCACTCAAAATAAACAGGTTGGTGTTTTGTCTCCTGTAATTTTGAAGAAAACAAGATTGTCCAAATTGCTTCACTTCTAGTCTTCAACTCCATAATTACCGTTATAAGGATACACTTAATTTCAGAGCTTTAAATTTTTTGCACTCTCTTTTGTTCTGTCTACTAGAATGATGCTAGTAGGGAGTCATATAAAATTACATTGTTGACAAACACATTTTTTTTATTTTAACTTTATAATGCCAGTTTGAATACCTAACAAGGGGTTGCACCTTCCTAAAATGTTGCAGGTAAGAACTATTCTGGATATAGGATGTGGTTATGGAAGTTTTGGAGCACATCTTTTCTCGAAACATCTCTTAACTATGTGCATAGCAAATTATGAGGCTTCAGGCAGTCAGGTTCAACTAACTCTTGAAAGGGGTCTTCCTGCGATGCTTGGTTCTTTTACTTCAAAACAGTTGCCATTTCCATCTCTTTCCTATGATATGGTTCATTGTGCACGATGTGGCGTTGACTGGGACAGTAAAGGTAAACTTGAAGCCTTGTTGTATGATATTGATGGGTGCTATTCCTTCATGTTAATCTATTTTATCAAGTTCATTAACTTATATATCACCTTTATGTTTGTAATGTAAAAATAAACGAAGGTGACACATTGGATAAGATCTAGCAGATTTTTGCTGAGTAGAATTATCTTGTTGACTTGCATGAGGAAAACATGAGTTCTTTCATTTTGCAGTATAAGTTTGGGAGGAACGTGAACAAATTCTTGCAATAGTTGAGACAAAAATTACAATCTCACATACCATAAACTAACATTTTGAGGAGATTCAATTGAGTTTAGGTTACTATTATATTATATATTTTAGTTAATGGCTAATACTAGAAATTGGAATCATGCAAATTTGAAATGGTTCCTGATTTCTCAAAGCTACGGAGTACAATCCTGGGTTATAAATAACATTATTGTGCTTTATTTGTACGATAGTTATTTTATCTGTTTCATACAGTTAGTCCTGACATGACCTTGTATGCTAGCACAATACAAAAGTAGTTTGTCGATACAATGAGAACAAATTTGGTTTTCAATAACGTCATAAATGTTAGCTATCTGGTGGCATCCTGTGTTCAATTATGTCCAATCATTGTGCCAGAGTTTATATTCTAACAAGGAAACTTCTAATTCTTTTTCCTTTTCCAAACAGATGGTAGATACTTGATTGAAGTTGATAGAGTTTTGAAGCCAGGTGGGTATTTTGTGTGGACATTGCCACTTACAAATACTCAAGGTGTTCTTCACAAAAAAGAGAACCAGAAAAGATGGAGCTTCATTCAGGATTTTGTCGAATATCTGTGCTGGGAGATGTTGCCTCAACAAGATGAAACTGTTGTCTGGAAGAAAACTAGTAAAAGTAATTGTTATAGCTCACGGTATGACATCTGAGACAGAATGCATTTAACATTATGTAACATTGAATTTAAATCTTATTCATCTGTCTTGCTTGATTATTGGTCAATGGGAATACAATGCAATTCCTAAGTATGTCTTTTCCTGCTTTTATATCTAGGAAGCCAGACTCATCTCCTCCAATATGTGGTAAAGGTTATGATATTGAATCTCCATATTATAGACCACTCCAAGCCTGCATTGGGGGAAGAAAAAGTCGTCGTTGGGTTCCTATTAACGAAAGAAGAACCTGGCCTTCAAGGGCTAACTTGAACAAGAGTGAACTGGCTTTGCATGGTAATTTTGATGAGGACCTTAGGACAATATCGTTGTTCTTTACCATTATATTCCCTTTCTCCTAACATTCACGTTAAAATATGTATATATTCTATTACATCTCATTGACATTTCAAGTTGACATGTTTTCAGGATTGGCTTTAGATGATGTCACAGATGATTCTCTAAACTGGAAAATGGCAGTAAAGAACTATTGGTCTCTTTTGTCGCCACTAATCTTCTCGGATCATCCAAAACGACCAGGTGATGAGGATCCTTTACCCCCATACAACATGCTCCGGAATGTGCTAGATATGAATGCTTATTATGGAGGTTTCAATTCTGCATTATTGGAAGCTGGGAAGTCTGTATGGGTCATGAACGTAGTACCAACAGATGGACCTAACCATCTTCCCATGATAATGGATAGAGGCTTCATTGGGGTATTGCACGATTGGTAATACTACTCTTCTAATCTTTTAATTTTTTAAAATTTTGCCCCCCAATGCCTCAATATTTTACCTCTAATCTTATCAGTTATCACCCTATGTTATGAATTTTAGTTTCTTATTCTTACGTTCTAGTTGCCTTCTCCAATTCAGGTGCGAGGCCTTTCCAACATATCCTAGATCATATGATTTGGTTCATGCAGCAGGGCTTCTGTCCCTTGAAGCAAGTAAGAAGCCAAGATGCTCCATGCTCGACTTATTCAGTGAGATTGATCGGTTACTTCGTCCAGAGGTACTAATTTGTTTTTGTTTTTTTTTGGGGGTACAATTTTGGTTCTCTTTTTTCTTTCTATCCCCAAAACTTTCAATCTCTTTGTGGGAAACAAGGAATGAGGGCCTTTAAACCAAAAACACTTTATGACTTGGTTGTTTGATATTACCATCTCCACAAGGTTGGGAGTGTTCTTGGCCATGCCAAAACGCTTTTGCTGTGGCTAAAAATGCTTCCCACTCTAACCCAGAATCAATTATACTAGAGTAGTTGAAAATTGTCCAAGATGTCATTATGGGATGTTCGGGACACTTAGTTGAGTTCTGAAGTATGAAGTTAAGAAGTTTATGTTTGGGGTGTAGAGTTATAAGATGAAGTTTTTCGATATATGTGTAAAATAGAGAGAGAGGAAGATGAAGTTTCTCCATAAATGTTTCAACTTCGATAGTGTTTAACTATTAAAGTATCATTTGTATCTCACCTTGCGGATACACCTTGATTGTGATGAATTTGCTGGTTTTTTCAGGGTTGGGTGATAATCCGCGACACTGCTGCACTTGTCGAATCAGCTCGAACTATAACTACACAGCTTAAGTGGGACGCACGAGTTACAGAAATTGAAGATAACAATGATGAGAGAGTCCTCATCTGCCAAAAACCTTTCTTGAAGAGACAAGCAAAGTGATTAAAAATTTTGAAGGTGAAAAGTATTTATATTCATTCTGTGGATGATGATGGAATAACCATCATAGGGGGCTCCCTCATCCAAATTTGGGAGAGGAAAAATCATAATTTCTGAAAAAAAAAAAAAAAGAAAAAAAGAGAGAGAGAAAAGAAGAGAGGACACAAATTGATACTTGTTGGGATTGACAACACCACGATAGCAGCTATAGAAGAAGCCGTAAGGCCGAAAATAGGATATGATGTAATTATGCAAATGAGCACAGAAGTGAGAAATCTAGGATTTGATTAAAATAGAGATTTGCATTTTTATTATGCATTTCCTGAAATGTTATACATCAATGTGATTAAGATTGTGAAATTGGATCAACAATAATAAGCACTTGATGTTTGCTTTAGCATCTAAAATGCTATGCATCCATTTTATGCAGAAAAAATATTTCTTTTTCTTTGTTTTTCCTGCTCTCTTCTCACTCTGCTCTTTATGGGCTAGCTGCTGTTTGTGGTATGTGGAAATGGAAATGCAATATAATACCTTCTTCTTTCCATTTTTACTCTACACAATCTAATACTTTGAGATTTCCATTTTCTTTTTTGCAATTGTCAAGAGATTAAGTATTTATCAATGCCATTTTTATGCCAACACGAGCATGTTTGACTAACATAAAGTGTACATTTCCGACTAAAAGGATAGAAGTATGAATCTCCCACGGAACTAAAAAAGGTACCACAGCTATAGAATTACTATGTTCATATTAATGACATCATATAATTAACTTGGTATATAACTTACATATTTTAAGCATTTTATTATATACAAATAAATGCATATTTTTATAACTTATCTAGAAAAAAATATCAATCTACAACTTAAATTTAGGAGGGTTGTGTTAAATTTATCATTAATATGACATTTGGAGAAGTCTAAACACTGGTAAGAATTAAATGCATTTATAATTTTTAAATGTAATTTTCTATAGAGATATGGGGATAAACATTTGATATCCTCTTTTGTCCATTTTAAAGGATGGTTATAGGATTATTTTGTGTAATTTGACATTTAAATCATTAAAAAAAATTGTTCATGTGGATTTATTGATTTCAAATTTCGTTTTTAATTGATTTTTTTTTCTAAATATTTAATTTGAGATTAAAAAAAAAATCTTTTCATTATTTGATTTAAACGGAAAAAAATCTTTTCATTATTTGATTTAAACGGTTTACCATTCACATGGATCGAGGGGATAAATTGGTTTTAATTTTAACTTTGAAAGAAAAAGTAATAATAAACATCAAAAAATATTATCAATCTTGGGATTTTATCTTATTCACGTTAAATCCTTAAATAATCTCATTATATTAGTATAAAAAATTTTCCAACAAAAATCTATGGTTCACGTGAAGATATGAGAATTTTTGGGGGAAAAAATCTAATTTTGTCTATTAATTTATTTTTAAACAATAAAAATCTCAATTTATTTAATTTATATAAATTTACAAATCTATTCATTTATACTATTAAAAAATAAAATCTTTATCAATTTTGAGATTTTATCTAGTTCATATTAAATCCTTAAATAATCTCAAAATGCAAAATTTTCCAACAAAAGGCCTATCATCCAAGTTAAGAGGACGAGAAGAAAAAAACTATTTTTTTCTATTAATTTATATTTTAAACAATAAAAATCTCATTTTTTTTTAAATTTAAATAGTGTTACAAATCTATCTATTTATCTATACTATCTAAAAAGAACTATGAGGAGAAACTTTTAATTTTTCCTTTTGCCTCTGTTAATTGATGGTCAAAGAGATATCTTAGGTAATTTTACCTTTAAATTATTAGATAAATTTCTTTTCCTATTATATGTCTCCTACTTTCGCATTAAATAAGTAGATATTCAAATAAAAAAAAACTATAAAAAATTGTCAACAAGGGTGTAGCTCAATTGACATAGTGTTTATATTATCAATCTCGTGATTTGATGTTCAATTCTTTCACCCTACATTTTAATTACAATATCTTTGCAAAAAACTATACAAATTTGTAACTATTGCATTAAATAGTAGATGTTCAAAAAAAAAAAAAAAAAAAAAGAATCTATCCATTTTTTTTTCACATTTGTTTTACATTAAATGAGTAGATATTGAAAAGAAATCTATCTAAAAAAACAAAACCAGTTTTTTTTTTCTTTTTTTAATTTGAGGATAAGAAGTGGCTAGATATCACACCTTCATTTTTTTATTTGTTCAAGGTATGTTATCTTTCTTTTCTTATGCGAATAATGTTTTTTCCTCTAAACTTGGCGTGAGATTGAGATTTATATTGACTTTTTTTTTAAAAAAAATAATATAAGTTTTAAACAATTATATTAATTCAATTTTCTTTCATCAAGGTGAAAATTTTAATATATATATATATAAATCATATTAGTTCCAACTAGGCTTAATAAAAGACTCTGAATTGATTCACTTGTAAACTTAGAATAATCGAAACAATTATATGTTTTGTATTATTTTTTAAACTAAATTTGAAGGAGGGTGTTAATTGGTTATAGTACAAAAATTCTCGGTTTAAATTGATACAATTATTAGTTCAGTATATAAATGGATACAATTCCAAAATTTAAGAATGTAAATTAATATTTTCTCAAATATTTAATTACATAAAGTAAAATGGAATATATTGTTTAAATAATATTTTCTCAAATATTTAAATACTCACCAGAGCCTCGCTCTATCTCAATTGAAGTGCATTATCTTGTTGTAAAATTACTACTTTTTTTTTTCTTTCTTTTTTTTGAGAGAAAGACCTATTTATTCAACTGTCAAATCAAAATTCATGGGATAATAGTTTTATTATGTAATTTCTTGGATAATTGTTTTATCGGATAAAAAAAATTCCATTGATACTAATAGATGTTTGAGCTGTTTTTAAATATAGAAAAATAAACCAAAATATTTATAAAATACAACAAAATTTTAGAACTATCAATAATAGATGCTGATAGACTTCTATTAGTGTCTATGAGTGATATCGATAGACACAAATAGAAGACTATAAGTGTCTATTATTTCTAAAATTTTGTTATATCTTATAAATATTTTCAACAATTTTATCATTTGAAATAATATTCGTAGATGTTTATTATAGCCTATCACTGATAAACATTGATATTTTGTTATATTTATAAAGGAGTTGACTTATTTTATATTATTTGAAAATAATCCTAACTTATTTATGAAAGAATAATTTTATTTTGATAAAAATAATTTAATAAAGTAACTTTTAGTGTTTAAAGGGTTTATTTTTAAATATAGAAAAATGAATCACAATATTTATAAAGACGTCAAGATTTTAGAATTTATTAATGAGATAATGTTGATAGCAGTATCAATGATTAATAGATTTTGAAATAATGTGCGTGATTTAAAAGATAATTTGTGAAGAAAAATCGAAATACTAAGTTTGAGGCATTCCAGTGTTGCAGCTGCTTTGTGAAATAAAAATTGTAATGGCTTGGCGCCTTGTCGTCACCAACCTCAAATCCATTCAAACCCTAACCCTAAAAAACATCCTTCGCCATTCATCTCCTTCCTTCTTCAACCAGAATTTCCCATTCTCCACCTCCTTCCTCATCACCAAACTCCCCAAGAAGTTCAGGAAGAAACGCAAGAAGCACGAAACCCCTAGAACCAAACTCATCCAATCAGAATCCAATCGCATTTCTCACTTCGAGCGCATCCTCCAAACCGATTCCTTCTTCAGATTTCTTTTTAAGTCGAAGGATTTCCTCTCCAAGCAGCCGGAGCACGTTCTTCGCCTCGACGATGCCGGCAAACTCTATCGCGAGCTCGGCTTCCCGAGAGGTCGCAAAGTCGCTCGATCTATTGAACGCCATCCGCTACTTTTCGAACCCTATCGTCATGCCGACGGGAAAATGTGGTTCGGATTTACGGAGTTCATGGAAGAGTTGATCGAGGAAGAGAAGAGGATTATGGACTCCATGGAGCTGGATAGGGTTACAATTGTGAGGAAGTTGCTGATGATGTCGGCGAATAAGCGAATTCGATTGAGCAAAATCTACCATTGCAGGTCGGTGTTTGGAATTCCGGAGGATTTTAGAGATCGAGTAGGGAAATATCCACATTACTTCCGAGTTGTGGTTGAAGATGATGGGAAGAGGGTGTTGGAATTGGTGAATTGGGACCCTCAATTGGCCGTTAGTCAGCTCGAGAGAGAGTTTGTAGTGAACGAGGATAAGGTGAAAAGGACATTCAAGTTTCCTGTGAAACATGGGAAGGATTTGGATTTGGATGAGGATGATACGAGGAAGCTGAATTTGTTGAATACACTTCCATTGGTTTCGCCATATTCAGATGGATCGAAGCTGGAACTTTGGACATTGGATGCAGAGAAGTACAGGGTTGGCGTGGTGCATGAGTTCTTGAGTTTGACATTGGAGAAGAAGGCTTCAATTCATCATATTGTGGAGTTTAAGGAGGAGTTTAGCTTGACTAAGCATACTTATCAGATGCTTTTGAAGCAACCCAGAACCTTTTATCTGGCTGGGACTGAAATGAATTGGGTTGTTTTCTTAAAGGACGCATACAATGAAAATGGTGACTTGATTCAGAAAGACCCTCAAGTAGTTTTCAACGAGAAGCTGCGTAGATATGCTCAAATGCAGAAAATGGAATGATATCCCATCAAAGGTGTAATGATATCGAATATCGATTCAGGAATGAACTGTTTCTGTTTATCCAATGAGTTAAATATATATATCTCCTTCAGCAAATACTATTTATTTTGCCCATTCTCAATCTTCTGAGTTTGATTTAAAGTGGGATTACTGACACACTTATAGTCATTCATAGAATACGAGTGAGATTTGCTTAACAAGCAGAAAGGCAAGATGTGATTTAAATTATGGTAAGATGCAAAACTAATTGCAAAAGAACCCGATTATGCCATTAAGAAAAGCAATCTCAATTCACTAAGGTTAAAGAGAATATTTTAACCACATGACAAACGTATTCTATGGACGAAAGAAAACAGGACACCAAGTGTGATGTAACAGAAAAAGTGGGAAAACAAAACAAAACAGAACAGAAAACGCTTCCCCCAATGAATATCTTTTTGGTATATCAGCGGAAGGGCCAAGTCTAACGAGATGATGAGGCGAGAGCCGACGAATAATGGCGAGCGGTTGGCGCTTTTGATCTGTGCCTGCCTTTGTGTGCAACGCTTGCAGTGCTTCTGTGCCCACTAATGGTAGATGATGCCATATGGCTTGTTTTCCTGGATGTTTTTCTACGGGAACTCCAACTACTGTTTCCTAGTGCAGCTTTTGCAATGCTATCGGTTGCAACTTCTCGAGCTCTCTGTGCTTTGATGGCTTGCTTGTTTAGGTAAACAAGGTTTGGAAGAAGGCCAACAACCGCCTTGCGTAGCTGGTCGTCGCTCACATTACTTTGAATTGGATTCCCCAACAGATTAAGAGCTTGAAGAGAGTTATAGTTGGCAACAAGTTGACCCAGAGCTTTGGTTGTTGAAATCTTGTTAAAGCTTAGGTCAAGAACTGTCAGCTTCAAGATTCGATACAGTCCCTCAACATCACTAATCTTGTTGCCAGCTAGATAGAGTTCTTTGATAATTGCACAGTTTGACAACCCTGGTGCAAAGTTGAACAAATGCACGCATTCAGAATAATCAGAAATGGATAAAATTTGCACCTTCCCCTCCCATCATCAACCAAATCCATAAATATAGAATTTAAACACATTTCAAGTTTATCAAACAGTACCATGTCCTATCCGAGATATGCGATTGTAACTCAGATCAAGTATTCGAAGTCGCGTTAATTCTTTGAGCCCTTCGATGGCACTGATCTTGTTCCTGGACAAATTGAGAGTGTGCAGCCCCTTGGGCAGTGATCCAGGGTTAATGTGAGCTGGAATACCAACCAACCTTGTCAGTGGCAAGAATGATAAGAAAAAACCAAGTAACTAGAAGTCTAGAATAGTGCCATGCCAAGCATTTGGAGATGTAAAAACGAATCACTACCTATGAGGTTGCCGGACAAATTGACAGATCTGAGACCGGATAGATGTGAGATTGTGGGTATGGCTTTTAAGCCAATACCAGAGATGTGAGCCACGGTTGAGGAAGAATTCAGCGACTGGATGACGCTATTGGCATACAAAATCTCTTCTGTCAGATTGGGTTCTCCACGTCGGGGCATGTGAGTTGAAGTTCTCTCAGGAGAGGGTGGGAAGAAAGTATCTGGATCTTTGTCACCCCCAACCTCATCGATTGAAACACACGGTTCGATTTGAAGATCCTTCACCCACTCGTCCACTCTTCTTAGGGAAGATGACTCTGCTGAAAATGCAACCCACTGATTTTGTGGCCATAAACCAGAGACTCCATTACACAAATTCTCATGATCTTGATTGTTGCTTTTGTTGTTACTTGGGCCGTTTGTCCAGGTTTCCTCAGTAAATGATCCAGGTGATTCCATCATACCTTTTCCCACTGCTCTGTTCGGCTCAAGACTGTCAGAACAATACCCACCTTGCTGGTTGAACGCGGAGTTGGTGGGAGTAGCCTTGGTTGTCCACGGCCTTTGCAGGTTTCTATGGCTCCATAGGAACAACTTCCACCACAACCTTCTACTTCTGGAAGGAAGAATCTGGCTCGAAGAACACTTCTTCAACATGACTTTATCAGCACTGCGATGGGTCATAATAGACCCTGGACTGCCTGGATCAACATAGTCCCTCATTTCATCGGCCAATTCTTGCAGTTTTTCGAAAGACTGACACTTTGGAGGCTGCAACTGATGAGATAAATTTCTATGCACATCCCTGGTTTCCAGATTAGAACAGGAGCGTTTAAGTTTAGGTGATGCCCAACAGACTGCCTTACCAATTCCAGGATCACTAACATGCCCACTTTGGATTGCATCAACCCCTCCTCCTCCTCCTGCTCCTACTCCTACTCCTACTCCTTCACTACCTTCACCTTCAATAATAATCTTATCAAATTGTTTTCCCACTGAACTAGAAAATTGAAACTCAAATTCTTCTCCACAGGTATCTTGATCAGGGAGATCAAAGTCGGAAAGATTCTGCTTGATAGAGTTGTCGTCACGCTCGTCCTCCCCTTCATATGCAGCTTCTACTACTCCTGCTGCAGGACTCTCATGGTTCGTTACCTTAACATCCAGCTTAGAATTATTCTCAGATGGGTACAGAATTGAAACGTCGAGAGTAGACGACTTCCCTTCTCCAACTTGAAAAGGCTCCTCAGAGTGATGGATGCTGACTTGTAAAGTTTTCTTCAAGTAATTCAATTCAGCAGGTTTTTGCAATTCCGCCAAATCACTCTGCAAACCAAAGATTAAGAGGATATATATATTCAGCAACCTCGGCAAACAAACTGAACAAGCAACTAAGATATGAATATTGAAAGAAGACACACCTTGGTTTTCTTCTTCTTCCCTGTCCGGCCAGAGAAGCAATTGAATTTTGCCATAGCTGCAATTTTATAAAGATAAGAAATCCCTCAAAAGATTCGGAATGAGAGCTCTATGTTTCTGTTCCTGCTAGTATCCTATTCCACACGAACTATTCTTTCTACCTGGCCGTTTTAGCACGTCTCCTTCTTCAATTAATGGTTCAAATGCTCACATCGTAACGATTTTTCTTTTTTCTTTTTTCTTTTTTTAATAGATTGTCGACCGGATTGAGATTAGCCGTAGTCGATCGGAAGACGCCGAACCAACAAGAAACTGCAATCGAAAGGCGCCCATGAACCAGAAAATCCCTGAAAAGGGCCAAGTCTAGAGGAAGATCGAGACGATATGACTACGATGTCGGCCAGAGTTGTATACGAAGCAGCTTCTCCTCAGAAGCTTCACAAAAAAATTGTCGATGATAGAAAAACCTAATCACACAGACAAACAAACAAACAAAGCAGACCCGTATAAGAAGAAACTCCCAAACCCTAACCATAACCATAAAACAGAAAGCAAATCCCATTCCCAAATCTAAAATCCAAAAACACCAAATGAAAGCAAGAAAAACAAAGAAGAATATCCACATGATTCACAAACAAAAACTGTAATCGCAGAAATTAGGTGGAATTCGGAAACAGAAACATTAAATCGACGAAAATCTAGAAATTGAAAAAACAAAGAGGAAAGTAAAGTACCTTTTGGCGATTAGGTCTTCCAGATTTACGAGAATGGAAGCAGCAGAAATTGGAAGAGAGAGTAATCTCTTGAGAGAGGAGAAGAAATGGCGTTAAAATGAAGGAAGAAGGAAGTGAGGATGGTACGGATAAATAGAGGAGCCGAGTTTAAGAGAGTTTTGAGAGAGAGCGCTTCCAAAGTTAACACAGTAGAGAGAGAAAACTAGAAGACGCGCATGGAACGCGGCTTTCTTCCATAACATCCTTCTCCTTCTTAAAAACTCTTTTTTCTTTTCTTTTTTTTTTTTTGAAAAACTATAATCATTTTTCACGTAATGAAAGTCAAATAATTACTGTTGGTTTTATTTATTTTTATTTTTATGGTTTGAAAACATATGCCTTTTATTTGATTTTCAACATACTCAAATTATATAAGCTGCCCTCTAAAAAAAAATAGCTCCTTACTAAATTAATGATACCGTTTTCTTTTTTGTAATTTCTAAAATGGTTCATTAATCCCCACAATGATAAGATAATAATATTTTTTTTATATATAAAAAAGACCATATTTGATATCTTCCAAAAAAAAAAAAAAAGAAGGTAATATTTGATTGGCAATTTGAAAAAACTAATCACCAAAGTTGTTGTAATCAATCTCAACAACAATCAATTTTAAAAAATAAAAACAATTAACAATGACCTTCTATAGTAATTAACAAGTAAAGTAACAACCTCTGTGTTCTCAGTGGAAAAAAAAACCTGTTGAAATTATTAATTTTTAATCTTTCCTAAAACAAAAAATAATTGAAAATTGTGAGTCATACCTGCCAGCCAATATGACGTGGAATATTTGTTTTTATGTGGTGAAAATTTCCGTGCCACATGGGCCGTATATTAGTGTGGGCAATACAGAGCCGGAGAAAGACATGGGGTCCACCACCCTATCGCACTTTCATCTAGCGCCGTCAGATCAGTCTGCATCCGTAAGCGTCCACGTGTAAGAACCATATTTTGCGCTGCCAATGCGTAAGTGGAGAGACTGACAAGAAAAAGAAAAAAAAAATCAATCAAAACGACGTCAGCGTCGGTCGTACAAATGAAGATGTACGGCAGTTTCTGTTGTTTCTTTTTGTCTTTTTCTGATCTTTCATACTTGGCAACCGTTGGCCTTGTGTTTGCCTCTCCATTATTTACCCCTTAATTTATTTATTATTTATTTTAAGAATTTATTCCTTTTAATTATTGCGATATCAATAAAGGAATTGATTCCAATTACTTCATCGCTCCGTTGATATTATTAATATATTGTTTTTTTTTTCTGTTTCTTTTTTAGTCTACGTTATAAAAGAGTAAATTGGCTCTATTTTTTGTCATTTTTCGTTATCTTTTTTTGGCACATTACTACTATATGTTAGTGTTAGTGTTAATATTAATTCATTCAAGGTTGATAAAATGATTGATCGTAAAATAATGGCAAAAATGAAATTAATTACATTTTTTTTAGAGTTTATAAATAATCAAAAGGTATTCTAAAAGTTCAAAGATCTAAACAAAACAACATTAAAAAAATTAAGGAACTAAAACGTGTAGTTTCATAGTCAATTAATTATATGGAAAGTTGCCTCAAGCAAGACCCAAGTCTAAAAGAGAATTGAGAGATAGCATAGGAGAATGTGTATCGCAAAAGAAAAAGTCAAAGCTTCGAATTTTGGATTGACCAGTTCAGCAACGAATTCATAAATTTTGTTGACTTTATATAATTTAATAAAAATGTATGTGAAAAACAAGACTTGAACCAAGGTCAATAAGGGACTAGAAGGCAAATTTATCAATGTGCTAACTAATGGTTTAATTTGTTAAACATATATACATTATATAAAGAGTATAAAGTTTAGGGGAGAGGAGGGGAGGCGCTTGAGCCCTCTAGGTCCATACTAAATCCACCCCTTGAACCAGTAAATATATATTAATCAAGAAATAATTAAGTCGTGCCTCGATCAATCACCTGCATCCTCAAGCGTCGTAGACCACCCTTACATCGGCAAAGTTACACGTAACTGCAAGTAACTGTAGAGGAAGGACATTATAAACAGTCATCCATTCAAAAATCTCAAAAAAGAGCTATGACCTTATTTCTTGTGTGCTTAGCTAAACTATATATATTACATGTAACTTAGGTATTAGAGTATGGTAGATTTAGCACCATACCAGTGTAAAATATCTCTTATGCAAGTTAGTTCGAAAAAGCAAGATCAAACCAGTAGAAGCGGGCCAAAGTAGCCCACGACCACGATCAACACGTGCGAAATCCTAGCACCAATAAGTTAAAACCCAAAAGTTCAAAATTTTTGCGAACTGAAAATAAGATTCTTAACAAAGAGAATTATTATTTAAGTGTGAAGGTAAGAGAATTTGAACATTTAACCTTGATTAAAAGAAAGGTTATTTAACCAAAATCTATAAAAATTGACTTTGAGGAACCAAATTTAAAATTTATTAAAAGTATAGGAACTATAATTATATATTTGAAAGTAAAGAAATTAAAATTAAACGTATTTGAAAGTAGAGATTTTAACTTAAAATTAATTATGGAAACTAGAAGGTAAAAAATTATTTTATTTTGCGTGTGGAAATTGAGAGAGAAAATTGGGGTATTATTAAGGAAGGCCGAGTGTGTGATCACATCACATGCATACATTGAATGGTAAGAAATTGACATCTTTTTTCTTATTCGCCACAAGTCATCTCCACCTTATTTTGCCGATTTATTCGGTTGAACAAAAAAATGAAATTATGGTTTCTAATACACGTTTCGTAGCTCATTAGTTTTTGTAGTGTACTGTTTTTAAATATATGAAAATGAGACCATTCATTTATAAATATAGGAAAGATCATCATTTATCAATAATAGATAATAATAGATATTTATTAGTATCTATAATATTGATAAATGTCTCTTAATATCTAGACAACAAAATTTTGTTATATTTAAAAATATTTCTAACAATTTTGTCATTTAAAATAATCATCCTTTTATAAACAACTATTTATATATTTATTTATTTATTGTTATTATTATTTTAATCTTTTTGGAGTGTTCTGAAAAACTAAAATAAAATTTGAAAATTACAAAAAAGTTAATTTTATGAAATATGTATTTGTTTTTGAAATTTGGTTTAGAATTCAAACATTTAGTTAGAGAAATAAAAATCATAATAAATAAATGGTAAGAAAACAAGCACAATTTTTAAAAATCAAGATCTCGTTTGATAATTAATTTATTTTTTATTTTTGAAAATTTAACTTACAAACACTCCCTCTACGTATAATTTTCTTACTTTATTAGTTACTTTTTAAACACGTGTTTCAAAAATCATCCCAAATTTCGTTTTTTTTTAAATGAAAAATTAAGTCATGTGTTTCACTTTTTAAACATGCGGCACCTTGTCTAGGACAAGTGAGAGATGATATTGGGTATAGTGTATGCCCTAGTTTATTGTATTGTGTACTTTGTATTGTACACTCCACTAGCTTTAGGATAAGTGAGAGATTATTGGGGTTGATATCCTAAATTTCTTTGTTCTAGTAGTTTGTAAACTTGTATAAACAAATTGTTATTAATAAAATAAACGTTATTTTATTGTGCATTAACTCAAACTAATAAACTAAGATCAAAATTTATTTTATGTAAATTAAACATGCATGTGGTTGACATACATAATGATCTGTAGTAAATGGATAAGGTTGGATGTCTTATCCTGGTGATATTGCGAATATGACCCACTTTGTAATTGTTATAATTGTTGTAAAGTGTTACAAATGATTTGATCCTAATCATTCATGTAGAGACATGTGAGTGGAGATATCTTATACAAAGAGTTTGTATAAGACCGGATCGCGAAATGATTAGTCTCTCTTTATAACACCGTTACTTGAAGAGATTAACATTTATGTAGAATGATCATAGGTGACTCGACTTTAATCCTAAGTGAGTTGTGAACTCCTATCTATGAGGGCAAACTTTTGATTTGTATGGGTGAGAGTGGTCAGTTTCGTTGACTCAATATGCCTACCATTTTAGGGATTTCTCCAAATAGGGAGCTAGAAACATAACTACACAAGATGAAATTCACTCCTTCTCGGTTCTAGGGTAAGTAGATGAATTGCTCCATTAAAAGGTGATTCCAAGTCTTGAACAATAAGGACCCTCGCCCTCTTAATAGCCAGAGAGAGGTTTAGTTTATAGTTAGACTATAATTAACTATTCATTATAGGGATCAGTGGTACTTAAGAAGTTAGATGTAACTACAGAGGTAAAACAATAATTTTTTCTAACTGTAGGTACGAGCAATTTATAAAAGTTCAACTTATTGTTGATTAGTTATATTCATGGATACAGAAATATATATATATAGTGCAAAGTGTGCAGTTGTATGTCTGTAATGGAGTGACTGTCAGTTAATGAATGTTGATTAATTTAATTAAAGAGTTTAATTCATTAATCTCATATCATTGGAGCTTCTAATCTGTAGGTCCAGAAGGTTCCATTGCTAGCTCAATAAGGGTTAAATAAGAATAAATTAATTTTAGATTAACTTGAATTGTTCAAATTAATTAAAGAGAATTAATTGTATGGGATGCAATTAATATAATGTGTATGGATACATTATAACATAAAGTTTAATGAGAGAGATAAAGATTTAAATATGATTCAAATATTAATTATATGAATGAGATTCATATAAAACTATAGGTTAAAATTAATATGAACATGATTCATATTAAAATTATATGTTATGTGAGAGAATATAGTTTGAATATGATTTAAACTTGTGTGATGATTATATTCTATATGATATAATATGAATGTTGATTAATATAAACTTGGGAGTTATTCCATCGTATTTGTGGATGAGTTATTTTGTAACTCCTCCGTCCTTTTTCACATAACTCTGTAGAAATTTTTGAGATGAGATAATACATTGTTTTCTCATTTGTAATTCTTCTTCCTCTCAAAGATATCAAATTCCCTCACCAAAATTAAGTAGACGAGCCCACAACTCAGTCTTGATCCTTACCTTGACAATAACCAAGAAAGGATTTGGTGTTGGTGTCCAAGAAAAGTTCTTTTGTCTTGTTATGTTCGTAAGGAAGCTCCATGTTTGTGACTTTAGGAATGGAGCACTTGAACAACGATATCTTCAAGTGTAAGTGTTTGCTCTTCCCTTTCCTCTCTGTGTAATTTATTAGATAGTATGCTTAGACATTTATCCTTGTAGTTCTATATTTTCTTTGTTTTTCAACTCTTCCCAAAAACAAATTTACTGACATAAAGGCGATCACTCGATTTCGCATTGGGATTTGATCCCTTCATTTGATATTAGGGCCAGGTTATGTCTTTGAATTTCTTTTTAGAAATGAAAACCAAAGAAATGGTGGGTTTTGCACTACATTGTGAATGTTGGTTTGCAAATTGCATGTTTTCAAACTTTGACACTTTAGATTTACTGCTTTAAATTGTTTAAAGTTGTAAGGGCATATTGTTTTGATCATTTTAATTCATGTTATCGAGTCTATAAGTCCGTATCAATCGTGATGCAAGTTTTGCTGAGAAGATCAGCGCAATTTGGAACAAGGACAGACTCAATTTGAAGCAGAATTTGTATTTTATGCTAGAGCATAACGGGAAAGCATTATAATGTTGCCCTTTTACGTTGTAGCACAGAAAAGCCAGGGTTGCAACCCTTTAGCCGAGCATTGCTATGCTAGAGAAATTTTCAGACCAGCGTTGCAATGCTCCGGTCGAGTGTAACAGTGTCGGAGCAATTTTCAGACTAGTATTGCAATGCACCAAGCATCAGGCGCGCATGTTCTAGATGTTTGCAAATCATAGGCTCGAGGCAGTTTTTTTAACCTTTTTTTTCCATTTTTTTGTCTTTAATTAATTAAATTAATATAAATTTTATATTAATTTACTTAATCTTTAGTATTACTAATTTTTTGTCCAATTTTGTTGTTTATTTAATTTTACATATGATGTATAATTAATTTTATATGTTGCATAATGTATGTCATATAATTTTTAAAATCCTACGATAGGATAAACATTTATCATGCATCATATTTAATATAATTGTCATATGATATAGTTGCATGATATAAGCATGCTCATGTATCATATTGAATATAAATGTTATATTATATGATTGCTTGTATCATTAACATGTTCATGCATCATACTATTATATAAAATTTATATTATATGGTTGTATGATGGGTCCGTTTTATTTTCATTAGTTTATAATACAAGTGTTATATTATATAAAATGAAAATAGAATTGCATTGAACATGACATTACTTAGTAAATATAATTATTATATTTAATTAATGTCATTAAATGCATGATTATAGGTTTTAATTATTTTATTAATTTAAAAGTGTTATAAGTTTGATGATTAGAATTAAAATCTATAATCAATAATTGCATGCAATCATAGATTTCATTTAATTTTAAATGGTTTAAAATTAATTCACTTAGACGTATGTTAAAATATTTTTAATCTAATTAGAAATATGTTAATCTTTTATTTTCTTTTTAATAGGATTAAACTGAAAATAATAAAAGATTAAATTTATAAAATAATTGTCTATAAGGGACCTTTGTCTAAGAAAGGTTATGTATAAGACTGGGGTATTTAAGCTGATGGAAACGAAATACCCCTATCTGAGACCGACATAGAAGGTGAATTAGACAAGTATTTTATAAGTATGTAATATATGATTTAGTTTATTATGTAATATATGATTTAGTTTATTAAAGTGTTTAGTAAACAAAATCATATTTTGTTAAACTATCCAATATAAGAGTTATATTGAGCCAATTTAACAATAGACTTATCTAAATTATTAGTTGCATTTACCTAGGAGGTGTTAAAATACATAATGGGAGGAAAAAGATGTATATCATATCTCGATTTTTTTCCAGTCATGTTCTCCCTTAAAGTTCAAATAATGAAATTCATGCCCGGCTTCGAGGCTCCTTGGGGGCGTGTTGGGGTTGATGTCCTAAATCTCGTAGGTCCTGTAGTTTGTAATTGTAATATACAAAATTTTTTATTTATTTAATCAAATATGAGATATTTTATTGGGCTGTTTTTAAATATAGAAAAATGAACCAAAATATTAACAAAATATAGCAAAATTTTAGAACTATCAATGATAGATGCTGATAGACACTAATAGACTTCTATTAGTGTCTATCAATGACATTGAAGTCTACCAGTGTTCTATCAGTGTCTATCAACGTCTATTATTGATAGTTCTAAAATTTTGCTATATCTTGTAAATATTTTCAATAGTTTTACCATTTGAAATAATTTCTCTATTTTATTCGACATTTAGTAACATTAATCCATAAATCAATAACTAACATCCATGGTTATCTTTTGTAGCTTAAACATGTATGTAGAGACATACAGGTGAATCATATTTAAGTGATAACCTAAATGGTCTGTAGTAGATGGACAAAGTTGGGTATCTTATCCAGTGACACTATGAATGTTGGGTTTTATGTCCTAAGACTCGTGGTTTATAAACGATAAACTTATTCTCTTAATTGATAAAGTTGTCATTGAATATATGAATTGCTTGTTTATTTTTAGAAATAAATCCAATAAACCAAAAGATACATGACTATTACATGAGTACTTGAACTTTATGTAGAGACATAAGAGTGGATGAGGTTCGAGTAAATAGTCAACATGATCTATAGTATACAAATAAGGTTGGGTGTCTTATTTTAGTAATACACTCGGATGCGACTCACTCTGTAGTTGTTATAAAGAGTTGTAAAGTGCTACAAACAAAGTGATTCTGATTCATTCATGTGGTGACATGAGGAGTGGGGGGATCTTGTGCAATGAGTTTACATAAGATCAGACCAAGAAATAAGTCACTCTTACTTTATAATACTGATTACTGTTTAAGACTGACTATTTCAAAACGATGACTTAGGTAACTTAACCTTAATCTTGAGCTAACTATGAATTTCTGTTTATTTGGGATTATCCTTAGATTTTCATAGGTGAGGGTTGGCTCAAAAATCCTGGCTCAATAAGCCTCTAATTTCAGGGGTAAGATCGGGTAGATAGCTGGGGACATAGGGTGCAAGAAGAAATTCACTTCTACCTGTTTTCAGGGATAGTAGAGAGGTTGTTCCCTTAAGTGATGATTCTGGGTCTTGAACAAGGGGCCCTACGCTCTCATTTCCCTGAGAGGGACTCGGTTTGATAATCGGATCACAAACCAATTGTTCATTAGAGAATTAGTGAGACTTAAGGAATAAGTGGTAATCTTGGGGGGTAAAATAGTCTTTTTACCCAACCACAAACTGTGAAGGGTTAACCTACTAATTATGGTTATATCGAGCGGACACAATATATTTATAGTGAGGGGAGTGCAACTACTGGACTTTAGTGGAGTGATCCGGTAGTTAACGAATGAAGGTTAATTCAGTGTAAAGAGTTTAGCCAATTAATCTCGGATCGTTGGAGCCTATGATCTATAGGTCCATTAGGTCCCCCTACTAGCTCACAAACGGATTAGCCTTGGAATAACATGATAAGTTGATTTGAAACGTTCAAATTTAAATAAGGGAATTAGTAACTATATGCGATATAATTACACGTTTAATTTTGGAATTAAACGTAATTGGAGAATCGATTTATATATAAATATGATTTAAATATTAATTTCATGAATAGGGATTCACGGAATTGGAATTGGTGAAAAATTAATTTAATATTTGATATTAAATTAATAGAATTAATAGAATTAATTAAATTGTTTAATTAATTATTAATTATTAATTTTATTAGAAAAATTAATTATTGAATTAATTATTGTAAAATTAATAAAATTTCAATTTTAATTAAATAGTTAAAATTGGTAAAAGGTTTTGATATTGAAAATTAATTTCAAAAACAAAAAAGTGAAATTGAAAATTGGGAAAAATTCCAATGCGGGATTTTCTCACTTTCAAGCAAGAAGGTTAGTCACCTTCTTACACATAATTCCACCATCAAATTCAAGGATAGCTGGTATCACTTGAGGTGATCAGTTTTGCATGAGAGTCATGTAATAAAACCACCCTTGATTGAGTAGAAAAGCTGATGCAATTGCTGATTTGTTGAGTTTTTTAAGATTAAAGAAGGTACTATTCAACAAGCTGAAAAACCAAAAAACCTCTCCTCCAATTTCCTAAATTCAAGCCTGTTTTGAGTCCCACAACTCAATCTAAGGCTCCTAGAGAATAGTAGAGAATTTCGAGTGGTGGTCCACAACAAGAATTGGAGAAGATTACAATTGAATTTCAAGTTTAAAGAGGTTCTTCAAAGGTATGTAATGAAACCTTCTTAATATCCATATGAACATGCTCAATTTATTGTCAAAAATTAAAGAATTAGAATGCTTAATGATCATGTTTTCTTCTGCTGCATGCCGGGTCTTGAACAAGGGGCTCCACCCTCTCATTGGCCTGAGAAGGACTCAGTTTGATGATCGGATCACAAACCAATTGTTCATTAGAGGACCAAGGAACAAAAAGTAATCTTGGGGGTAAAACAGTCTTTTGACACAACCTTTATTACGAACAACCTGTGAAGAGTTATCTTACTAACTATGGTTATATCGAGTGGATACAATATATTATAGTGAGAGGAGTGTAACTACTTAGCTTTAGTGGAGTGACCCGGTAGTTAACAAATGGGGGCTAATTTGATGTCAAAAGTTTAGCCAATTAATCTCGAATTGTTGGAGCCCATGATTTGTAGGCCTAGGGTCCCCTACTAGCTTACAAACGGATTAGCCTTAGAATAGCATGATAAGTTGATTTGAAACATTTAAATTCAAATTAAGGGAATTAGTAATTATATGTGATATAATTACACGTTTAATTTTGGAATTAAACGTAATTGGAGAATCGATTAAATATATAAATATGATTTAAATATTAATTTCATGAATAGGGATTCACGACAATGGAATTGGTGACAAATTAATTTAATATTTGATATTAAATTAATAGAATTAATTAAATTGTTTAATTAATTATTAGTTATTAATGTTTAATTAGATAAATTTAATTGTATTGAAAATTAATTATTATTTTTGTAAAATTAAAAGAATTCAATTTTAATAAGAGTTAAAATTTGGAAAAAAAAAAGGTTTTGATTTTTGAAAATTAATTTTCAAAATCAAAAGTGAAATTGAAAAATTTGGGAAAAATCCGAATGTGAGATTTTCCCACTTTCAAGCCAGAGGTTAGTCACCTTCTTACACATAATTCTACTATTTCAAATTCAAGGGATAGCTGGTATCACTTAAGGTGAACAATTTTGCATGAGAAGTCATGTATTAAAACTGTTGGGGTTGATGCCCTAAAGTCTCATGTCCTGTAGTTTTGTAAATAGTTTTGTAACGAACGTTTTATGTTGTATAATATATGATATTTACTTCCACATCTTGTTACTTTGCTCAGTTGCATGTTTATTTGCTTTATTACAAAACTATAAACCATAAAATCTCTGGTTATCTGTATGAAACTTAAGCATGTATGTGGATGACATACAAGGATCATGTCTTGAGTGATAACCAAAATGGTCTGTAGTATATGGATTATAGGAGGGAACTTACCTGGTAACGCTACGGATGCGGACCCGCCTTTTGTGGACATGGTCACAAGTATGTTGACTTGTCACAAATGGTTTGATCTTGTTTCATTCAGGTTAGGGGACATTGCGACGTGGGGGCGTTCCTATACAAATAGTTTGTATAAGACCCGTCATGAAAGTGTTACGTTCTCATTATATAACACCAGTTCATGACAGGAGGACTTCACTACACTAGGGATGACCATATGGTAACATGACCTCAATCCTGAGTGAGTTAGGAACTCCTGCCATTAAGGACGGTCCTTTGATTTGTATGGGTGCGAGTGGCCAGGTCGTCGATTCAAACCTACCTTTTTGGAGATTCGTCTGATTTGGGAGCTTGGAACTCAGCTACACAAAATGGAATTCACTCTTTCCCTAAAGCAGGGATAAGTAGATAGATAGCTTCCTTAAATGCTGATTCCAGGGCTTGAACGATGTGGCGCCACACACCTTCTCTTGGCCCGAGAAGTGTTTACACATAGTTGGACTATGTTGTATTGTTCATTAGAGGAATCAGTGGTACTTAAGAAGTGAGATGTAACTACAGAGGCAAAACGGTAATTTGGTCCAGCTGTACTTACGAGCATCTGTGAAGGGTCATCGTACTCATGATTGGTTATATTCGATGGACACAGAAATATATATGTGGTAAAAAGAGTTCAGCTGTTGGTCTTTAGTGGAATTCTTGATAGTTAACGGATGGTGGATCTCGCGGCTAAAAAGTTTGGTCAGCTATTCACGTACCGTTGGAGCTTCGAGCCACAGATCCATTAGGTCCCCTGGGTAGCTTGGATAAAGTCGAGAATCAGTATTTGGGTTATTTTGAAATGTTCAAATTGACAAGAGGAAGTTTGATTATATATGATATAATTGAACTGGTTAATTATATATGATATAAGTAACTAAATGTATGAGATACATTATTTTGGAGAAAATTAGATATAACTATGATTTATATCAAGTAGAGGAGAAATTACTATAGTAGATATGTGATATCAAACTATAGGGTAAGAATATAATATGATTATATTTATTAATTATTGAATTGGTTAATTATATGATAATTGGCCTAAAATTTCTCTCAGACGTGCGTTAGTGGGAGCAGCCACTTCGGTTATGGTAACTAAAGGATAAAATCAAACTTAGTTTCATTTTGCAAAGGTTCGGAAAAATTTGGCATCTGTGTGGAAACGTAAACGATCGCATAAGTCGAGAGCCTATACGATAGTAGCTCAGTGCCTAAACGATCGCACACCTCGTGCCAAAACGACCGTACGCTAGTTCCTAAACGATCGCTTAGCTTTCCTCAATGATTGCATAGTGTGCTGTGTTTTCTAAATGATCGTCCACCTTTTACTAAACAATCGTTTAATAAAACCTACACGATCGTGTAACTTCTTCTAAACGATAAGCACTTAGCTATACAATAGCTTCCTTTTCTCTCCCACTTGCTTATCGTCTACACAATTAGTTCATTCTCCAACCTCTACTAAACTCACCAAATACCACTCTTTGGATTCTCACTCTGAGAATACCAAGGGCTCCATTTTGGTGGTGTCATCCCCGCTTTGTTCACTTGTTCATGATAGTTCGTGTTGCTGCCGTTCGTGTAGACGATTGTGCTACTGCAGACGGCTTGTTTGCTGGGCGATAAAGATCGTGTAGAGGTCTTCTGCTGCATCAAAGTTCCAAAGCTTGAAGAGCGTCTTCAATTGGTATGAAAACTGTTTCCCTTATTCTTTAATGTTCAAAGCATGTCGTTAATTACTGTTTGTTTGCATAACTGTATGTTAGAATGTATAAGTTGTATTTCCTAAGAATAGTAGAGAAGCTCTAGTGGCGGTCCACAACAAGAATTGGAGAATATTGCAGCTGAATTTCGAGTTTGAAGAGGTTCTTCAAAGGTATGTAATGAAACCTTCTTAATATCCATATGAACATGCTTAATTTGTTGTCAAAATTAAGGAATTAGAAAGCTTAATGATCATGTTTTCTTCTGCTGCATGTCGGGTCTTGAACAAGGGGCCTCACCCTCTCATTGGTCCGACAAGGACTCAGTTTGATGATCAGATCACAAACCAATTGTTCGAGGTTCCTTCGAATTTGACATAGGCCCACTGTTATGATAATAAAGAGTGATAGGAAAATCCATATTTGGAACCTCGGAGTCATCGTCGAGGCAAGCATATAGAATGGAAATACCACTTTATCAGGGAGATTTTGCATCGCGGTGATGTGATAGTCACGACTAAAGTTTTCAAAGGCTCTCACGGCTAAAGTGTTCGAGGGTCACTTGGAGAGTCTGGGTCTGCGAGACATGCGACATCTTATCTAGGGAAAGTGGGAAATGATACTAGGGTATGCCCTAGTTTATTATATATTGTACATGTCTTTATCTTGTATTGTACATTAGTCTCCCGAGGCATTAGGATAAGTGGAAGATTGTTGGGATTGGTGTCTTAATTCTCCCGGAGTCTCATAATTTGTAATATATACACATTGTTATGACGATCACGAGGTGTTTGAGGCAATTTTTTCCAGTTCATCAACATTTGTTTTATATACATGAGATGTATGTGGTTTAATGGCAAAGTGTTTGATATATAGATTTAAAACCCACCTTAGGTTATGCAATTATTCATGCATCATGTATTATAAGAGTTATAATATGGCATGACGAAATTACAAGAAAGCATGTGCATGCATCATGAAATATAAGAGTTATATTTTTCCATGTAGTAAGCATATTCTGCATCATCTTTATATTATAAGCGTTATAGTATAAGGGTGAATGGAAGCATGTTTTGCTTGGTTCATTGCTTGTTTGTATAAGTGTTATATAAAAAAGGTAGCAATGAAATAACAATGCATGAAGCATGACATTTAGGCTGTTTATAAGCATTATGAATGCCTTGTATGTGTTAGCTTTGCGTTGTGTTTGGTTTTGGTTATTTTTGTTATAAGTGTTGTAATAGAAATTAGAACTAAAATCGATAAGAAAGAGTTGTAAAATTGGATTGAGATAGACCTAAGTTCAAAAGTTCAAATGGGATTAACAACCTAGTTTAATCTTTTAAATCGGTTTAATAGGATTAAATTGATTGGCATAAAAGATTAAAATTGTATTAAATCTATCTATAAGGAACCTTTTATCTAAGGCGGGTTTTGTCTAGGCTAGGGTGCTTAAGCTGACGGAAACGGAACACCCCTACATGGGAACCTACCTGGAAAGGTGAATTAGATAGATTTTCTGCAAGCATGCAACAGTTGGTCAAAGATTCCATTAAAGAGTTTAATGGATGACGATCAAAAGTTGTTTCAACTAAAAGTTACTCTTGGGAAAACCTAAAAAATCACTTAGTTAAAATTCTTAGCCGTGTTTTTCTAAGTAAACTAAACCCTAGGTTATAAAATACTCAATGGGAGAAAGAGATGTATCTGATATGTCAATGATTCCACTAATGTTTCTCCCTGAATGTTCAAGTCGTGAGATTCATGCTTGGCCTCGTGGTGCCCTGAGAGCATCCCCCTTCGGATGGTGTTTGCATGAGTTAATATCAAGATAGACAGAGAGAATGTTTATAGTAAGTTGGTGAAGGGTGTGTGTCAACACGTCTTACGGCCTCTGTCATTGGTTTGCACCGTGAGATCATTATGTACTCCCTCATGGTGCCTCAGGAGCATCCCCCTTCGGATGGGTTTTGAGCAGTTGGTCAAGATCAAGGTGAGCTCTAAAAATGGACAGGGTTGCTTTAGGTTTTGCCCCAATCGGATTTTTTCCCTTTGGATTGGCTGCTTGGGGCGGATCTGTAGGGCTTAAAATGACAAGTCACACTTACGGGAAATTGTTAAGTAAGTTAACGATTTCTTGACCAACTCAATGATGGCTAGTTGTTATAGAAGCAAAAGTTGTTCTGGTATTAATGACTGGTTAAGAATTTCTCAATTCAAAAGAGGGATAATAGACCTCCCTGCGGCGGCTTTTGTTCTAAACCTTTGAAGCGTCATTGCGAAATTAGATGTCACACAAGGTTCATGTTAGTTTTGCTAAACCTTATTGGATGTTTTATGTTTTTCCAACGGGTATTTACTTAAAACCTAACGTAGTTCAATGTATTTTTGTTTTCAGCAACTTGTTAGTATTTCTATTTAATGCCTCTAGTTTGACCGATTACATACAGTGGAAAGAGTCTTGTAAAACGTATTTCGTGGTAAACTACCTCGATTTTGTCATGGTTGAGGATTGTCCTCAAGTCCTGACCCTTGATGCATCGCGAAGTATTCGTAATTCATATGAGGTGTCGATGAAAGCTAATTCATTGACTCGACTTCATATATTGGCTAGCATACCTAATGTTTTGGCCAAAAGGGTTAAGAACATGGTCATTGCATGAGAGACCATGGCCTCGTTGCAATATTTGTTTGAACGTCAGTTCTTACTCTTCGAGCACAAAGGGATGGATGATAAAACTAATAATGTCAATTCTCAAGTTAAACTCCTGGAAGAGAAAGTAATTGTTGCTGACTCTGTTGCAGTTCATAGAAGAGAAGTGTTCTTTGAAATGGAACTTGGAGATTATTTAGGTTAAGATACTAATCCCACTACTCTCCAAAAGAGGAGGATATCTAAAGACAGTAAATGTGATTTATTGTTCTTGGAGACATGTTTGGTAGAGAACGATAATTCTGCCTGGATCTTAGATTCTGGTGCTACCAAACATGTCAATTCCTCTTACCAAGGATTCAGTTCCTGGCAAACATTACCACAGAGAGAGTTGACTCTTCGAGTCAGCACTGGTGAGGTTGTTTCTGTTGTTTCTGTAGGCAAGCTGGAGTTATTTTTGGATAAGAAATGTTATCTGTTACTGGATAATATTTTCGTAGTTCCTCATATCAAGAGGAACTTAATCTTGGTTTCTTGTCTCAATGAACAAGGGTATACCGTCTCCTTTTCTAAGAATAAAGTGTTTATTTTCAAGAATGGAATGGAGATTGGTTTTGGTTCGATGGAAAGTAACTTATATATACTAAGGCCATTAGTCATAAAAGCCTTGTTTAATACTGAAATGTTCAGTACATCGACAACAGTTAAAAGACCAAAGGTTTCTCCTAAGGAAAACGCCCATCTTTGGCATCTAAGGTTAGGTCACATCAACCTCAATAGGATTAAGCAGTTGGTAAAAAGTGGACTTCTAAAGTGTTTAGAAGAAAACTCCTTGCCGATATGTGAATCATGCCTCGAAGGCAAGATGATCAAACGACCTTTTACTGGAAAAGGTTACAGAGCCAAGGAAGCCTTGGAGCTTGTACATTTTGACCTCTGTGGTCCGATGAGTGTTAGAGCTCGAGATGGGCATGAATATTTCATCTCTTTCATAGATGATTATTCAAGGTATGAGTATCTTTACCTAATGCAATGTAAGTCTAAAGCCTAGCCCTTGACAGGTTCAAGGAGTACAAGGCTGAAGTTGAAAACTTGTTACGTAAGAAGATAAAAACACTACGAGTTGATCGTGATGGAGAGTATATGGACCTCTAATTCCAGAACTATATGATAGAATATGAGATTGCGTCCCAAATCTCGGCCCCAGGTACATCTCAGCAGAATGGTGTATCAAAAAGGAGAAACAGAACCTTGTTGGACATGGTTCGGTCTATGATGAGTTATGCTCATCTTCCAAACTCATTTTGGGGTTTGCAGTGGAGACAACATACTACATCCTGAACAACGTTCCCTCGAAAAGTGTTTCTGAAACATCTTTTGAGTTGTGGAGAGACCATAAAGATTTTACGCCACTTTAGGATTTGGGGGTGTTCGGCACATGTGCTTTTGACTAACCCGAAGAAGTTGGAATCGCGTTCGAAAGTTTGCCTCTTTGTAGGCTACCCCAAGGAAATTAGGGGTAGATACTTTTATGATTCGAATGATTCTATCTTCTTGGAAGAATACCACATCCGAGATCATAAGCCACGAAGTAAGCTTGTTTTACGTGAGATTTCTAGTGAGACTGAGACTACTAAGGGTTCAACAAGAGTTGTTGAACAGACTGACAAATCAACAAGAGTTGTTAAGGTTGGTGCATCTAGTCAACCAGCTCAAGACTTGGGACAATCTCGACATAGTGGGAGGGTTATGAGCCCATCGGATCGCTACATGGGTTTAACTAAAGCCTGGAATGTCATTTCTAATGATGGGGTCGAGGATCCATTATCTTTTAAGAAAACAATGGAGGATATTGACAAGGATGAATGGATTAAGGCCATGAACCAGGAAATGGAGTTTATGTACTTCAATAACATCTGGGAGCTTGTGAATCCACCTGATGGGGTAAGACCTATATGGTGTAAATGGATCTATAAGCGAAAGAGAGGTGTAGATGGAGGTGCAAACCTTTAAGGCTAGATTCATGGCAAAGGGTTATACCTAGATTGAGGAAGTTGACTATGAGGAAACTTTCTTACCTGTTGTCATGCTCAAGTCTATCAGGATACTCCTGTCCATAGTTTATGATTATGAGATATGGCAAATGGATGTTAAGACTACCTTTATTATGGTAATCTTGAGGAGACCATCTACAGACACAACCAGAGGGGTTCGTAGTTCCAAATCAAGAGCAAAAAGTTTACAAGCTTAATAGGTCAATTTTGAAGGAAATCAGATTTGGGATTTCCATGAGCAGCGGAAGCAAGATTATTCCAAATTACAATCATGAATCAACAATACATTTACAGTCGACTTCAAACAAACAGTTATACAAATATTTCCAGAAATTACAACATGAACAAAACAAAAGAACAGAGATCAAACTCTATATGAACATCGGCAAAAGCGTCTTCATGCTCTAATGCGTGACTCTGATCGAACGAACAAGAGTAACCATGAACGCCAGATCTACACAACCGCAACACCGCACGAACACAGCACGAACACTTCGCACTCATCCTCAACGATCTCCTTGGTCACGAACTCCTCCGCAACACGAACAGATTCCTCCAAAGTAACACGAACGGACTCCTCCAAAGTACCCCGAATGGACTCCAGAAAACCTCGACGGTGTCAAGTTGAGTGTGACACCACAAACAAGGCGACCTTGGTATTCTCGGTGTGAGAATCCAGAGGGTGGACTCTGTTCGGACTTGGTATAAGGTAGACGAACGGAGAAAAGAATGATCGCGTACACGACTGGGCAAATGGGAGAAGTCGGGGACCTATCGTATAGATCGATGCCTAATCGTTTAGATAAAGCTATGTGATTGCTCTAGCAAAAGCTATGCGATCGTTTAGCTATATCGTTTACTCGGTATGTCGCCAACAGGACTCTCGTTTACCTTGGGCCAGCGATCGTCTAGCAAAGCATGCGATCGTTTAGTAAACACTGTACGATCGTTTTAGATTTGCTCAGCCATCATTTAGTAAATCTGTATTTTACTTGATGACCAACGTGAGTTTCTTTTCGTGGAGAGAAAACTTAAATTCCTTTTCAAAATTTTTGTAGAACTTCTTTTTTTTTTTTTCAAAATAGAAGACCACTTTCCTTTTAAACTCACGGTTACCATGATCCAATAACACCACTACTTATTGGTTATTTTAAAAGAAAAAGTATTAATTATCCAATAATTAATATTATTATAAATATAAATGATAACCAACTTATCATACTATATTTATAACCTATAGTTTTAATATTTCATCTCATGAAATATATAAACCATAGTTCTTTTTCTATTCCATGGTACTTAATGTAAATCTCATTTACATCAATCTTCTGCTAGATGTATCTTATACATCATACTGATTATATCATATATAATAAAAATACCTCTTGTCAATTTGAACATTTTAAATCAACACCAAGAACTGATCCTCAACAAAATCCAAGCTACCAAGGGACCTCATGGACCTGTAGATCTGAAGCTCCAACGGTATGTGAATAACTGACTAAATTCTTTAGTCACGAGATCCACCATCCGTTAACTACAGGCACTCCACTAAAGACTGACAGCTGAACTCTCCTCAGTACAGATATATTATGTGTCCATCTTAACCAATCAGCAGTGCGACAACCCTTCACAGATCGCTCGTAAGTATTGCTGGGCCAATAACCGTTATGCCCCTGTAGTTACATCTGTCTTCTTAAGTACCACTGATTCCTCTAATGAACATAAGTCATATTCCTACTATGACTGAGTCTTCTCTTCCAAAGAAAAGTTGTGACCACTATGTTCAAGCCCCGGAATCAGCCCTTAAGGGAACAATCTCTCTACTTATCCCTGTTTCAGGAAAGAAGTGAATTCCATCTTGTGGATTGAGTTCCCAGCTCCCAGATCAGACAAGTCCCCAAAAAGGTAGGCATGTTGAGTTGGCAATCTGGCCACTCTCACCTATACTAATCAAAGGACTGCACTCAAAGGTAGGAGTTCAAAAAACACTCAGGATTGAGATCATGTCACCTATGGTCGTTTAGGTGAGATGAAAGTCTTTAGTATCAATGGCGTTATATACAGAGTCTAGTCATGTCGTGATTCAGGTCTTATACAAACTCTTTGTATACGACACCCTCACTCCACGTCTCCACATGAATGGTCAGGATCTACCATCTGTAGTACTTTACAACACTTGCAAACCTCTACAAAACAGGCCGTATCTGTAGTGTCACCAGGATCAGGTATCCCACCTTAATCTTTATACTACAGACCGATTTAGGTTATCACTTAAGGCATTATCCACTTGTATATCACATATACATGCTTAAGTTCACATAAGATAACCAAGTAACTTTGTTTATTGGATATGAGTAAATGCCAGAATTAAATAACACTTATTTTATTCATTGAACAATGTGTATCTTTAGAAAACAACGAGACTTAGGGAGAATTAGGACACCAATCCCAACACATTTATGGGCTAAAACAAGCGTCTAGATCGTGGAACATTAGATTTGACAGTGTGGTCAAGACGTTTGGCTTTGATCAAAACATTGATGAGTCTTATGTCTACAAGAAGATCATCAACAACTTAGTAACTTTCCTGATACTGTATATGGATGATATCCTACTCAATAGGAATGATGTAGGGTTTCTGACCGACATTAAAAAATGGCTAGCTGCCATGTTCCAAATGAAAGATTTGGGTGAGGTGTAGTATGTTCTAGGGATTCAGATCATTCGGGATCTTAAGAACAAAAGGTTAGGCTTATCTTAGGCATCATCATTGATCGAATGTTGATCAGGTATAGGATGCAGGATTCCAAGAGGGGTTTATTACCCTTCAGGTATGGAATTGTTTTGTTTAAGGATCAATGTCCTATGACACCTTAAGAGGTTGAGAAGATGAGATGGATTCTCTATGCTTCAACTGTTGGAAGCTTAATGTATGCAATGTTGTGTACCAGACCGAACATTTGCTATGTAGTAGAGATTGTCAATCGGTATAAGTCCAATCCAGGATTTGATCACTAGACGGTGGTCAAGACAATCCTCAAGTATCTTCAGAGAACGAGGAACTACATGCTCGTGTATGGAGATAAGAATCTGATCCTTACAAGATACATAGACTCTGACTTTCAGACTGATAAAAATTCTCGTAAATCGACATTGGGGTCACTGTTCACTCTGAATGAAGGGGTTGTAGTATGGCGAAGCATCAAGCAAGAATGCATCGCAGACTCCACTATGGAAGCCAAATATGTCGCCGTTTGTGAAGCAGCTAAGGAGGTTGTTTGGCTGAGGAAATTCCTTACAAATTTGGAAGTTGTTCCAAATATGGATTTGTTGATCACTCTTTATTGTAATAAAAGTGGGACTGTGGAAAATTTGAAGGAACCTCGAAGTCATCATCGAGGCAAGCATATAGAACGAAAGTACTACTTGATCAGGGAGATTGTGCATGGCGATGATGTGATAGTCACGAAGATCGCGTCAGAGCATAACGTTGTTGATCCCTTAACAAAGGCTCTCACGGCTAAAGTGTTTGAGGGTCACTTGGAGAGCCTGGGTCTGCGGGACATGCGACATCTTGTTTAGGGAAAATGGGAGATGATACTGGGTTATTCCTTAGTTTATTGTATATTGTTGAGTTGGTAATCTGGCCACACTCACCCATACTAATCAAAGGATCGTCCTCAAAGACATGAGTTCCTAAAACACTCAGGATTAAGGTCATGTCACCTATGGTAGTTTAGGTGAGATGTAAGTCTCCAGTATCAACTAAGTTATATACAGAGACTAGTCATCTCGTGGTCTGATTTTATACAAACTCTTTGTATAGGATACCCTCACTCATATGTCTCAACATGAATGGTCAGGATCTACCATCTGTAGTAGTTCACAATACTTACAAACCTCTACAAAGCAGGTCGTATCTGTAGTGTCACCAGGATCAGGTATCCCACCTTAATCCTTATACTACAAACCTATTTAGGTTATCACTTAAGGCATGATCCACTTATATATCTGATATACATGCTTAAGTTTACATACAATAATCATGAAGCTTTGTTTATTGGATATGAGTAAATGCCAAACAAAATAACTCTTATTTTATTCATAACAATGTGTATAGATTACAAACTACGAGACTTTAGGAGAATTAGGACACCAATCCCAACAAGAACTTAGCTACATAATACAGAATTTACTCATTCCCCGAAGTAGGGGTAAGTAAATAAATTGCTCCCTTAAGGGCTGATTCCGGGTTTTGAACATAGTGGCCACACCCTCTCTTGGGAAGAGAGGACTCAGTCATAGTAGGACTATGACTTATTGTTCATTAGAGAAATCAGTGGTATTTAAGGAGTTAGATGTAACTACAGGGGCAAAACGGTAAATTGGCCTAATTGTACTTACGAACGATTTGTGAAGGGTCATTGCACTGTTGATTGATTATATTTAATGAACACAGAAATATATATGTAGTGCGAAGAGTGCAACTATCAGTCTTTAGTGGAGTGACCAACAGTTAACGGATGGTGGATCTCGTGATTAAAGAGTTTAGTCTGTTATTCACGTATCGTTGAAGCTTCAAGCTACAGGTCCATAAGGTCCCCTTAATAGCTCAATGGGTTCATGTTGAGAATCAGATTTTGGATTAGTTTGAAGTGTTCAAATTAACAAGAGAAAATTTGATTATATATGATATAATTAAATTGATTCAATTATATAAGATATAATTGATATGATGTATTTGGTACATTATTAATTGGAGGAATTAATATAAATATGATTTATATTAAATACTATAAAATAGAAAAAGATCTATGGTCTATATGTTTCATATGATGAAATATTAAAACTATAGGTTATAAATATAATATGATAAGTTGGTTATTATATTTATTTATAATATATTAATTATATGATAATTAATTATTCTTTTTCTTTAATAACCGACTTGAGTGGGAGGTTATGCACGGTTATGGTAACTATAAGATAAAAGGAAAAATGGTTTTCCAAAATCAGAGGCTGATGATTCATTGAGTCGATCTCACAAAAAGAAAAACTATCGAGTAAAAGAGTTTTACTAAACGATAGCATCTCACAGACTAAACGATCAAGTACCGAGTTTACTATAGAATAGTTACTCGTTACTACACGATCGAGTAGCAAGTCTATACGATAGGCTTTTTCTTCTATACGACCGAGTATCAAGTCTATACGATAGACTTCCTTCTTCTGTCTCATACTCGATCGTTTACCACCTTCATTCCTCTATTTGAAGTCATACAGAGCCCACAACTCCTGAACTCTCACACCGAGAATACCAAGGTAACTCTTGTGGTGGTGTTCTTGTTTTGTTCGAGGGTCGAGGATCGAGTTGCACTCGATAGTGAGAGGATTCTTCAATTCATGCTCTTGGTTGTTCTTATCGTTGTGTTTGAGTTTGTGTTGTTGAACGAGTTGCTGAACAATCGAGGGATACTTGAAGAAAGAGTTCTTCAAAGGTTTACATAATCTATCCCTTGTTCAATTAAAGAAGCATGCTTGTAATTTATTGTTTATGCATAATCTATTCTTTTAGACTGTAATTGTTTGTGTTCTTTCTCAATGAAATTTGGAACGATCTGCTTTCGCTCACTGGTTCTCTATTTAGAGTTCCTTCATATATGTGGCATTTGCATTGAGAAATGTTGAATGATATGATCAGATAAACAGAAACATAACACATCTACATACATTTGGTTGTAAACAAGCATTTCTCATCTTCATCTTTACCCACACTCATGCACACGTGTTCATCTTACTTAGATCAACACATACCCCTAGCACTTAGCACCATTCATTCATTAATCCCTGTGTTTCACTTGAACTCTTATGTCTTCTTATATACATGCAGTAAGATTAGTGTAGATAAACTTCTTCCACATTAATTTAGAACCCTTCTGCAACTGCTACAACGCAAGGTCTGCATTAGTCTAGCATCAATCCCTATGTTCGACCCTGGACTTACCAAGAACCTGAATTAGATTTATACTTAGATCTGACTCAGGAAAAGCTTGTACGCATTATAGAAAGTGTAACACAGCTCACCAATGTAGGAGTATATCATCATGCCGCGGAAGTAACAAGGATCAATAAGCATTATAATTCATCAATTTTAGCTATTAATAAAGCATTCTCATACAATCATAAGAGGGTTTCAAATAATACCTTTGTAGAACCTTTTGAATCACGAATTTAGCTGCAAATCTTCTCCAAATCTCGTCATGAACCACCTAAAGATCTTTCTTACTATTCTCTTGGAGCTTAGATTGAGTTATGGGACTCAAAATAAGCTTGAATTAAGGGAATTTAGAGAAGAACACAATCATATTTAATTGTTAATTGATTCTCCAATTTAGGAATTAAACGCGTAATTATATCACATTTAATTACTAATTCCCTTAATTCTAATTTGAACGTTTCAAATTAACTTATCATGCTCCTATAAAGCCAATCCATTTACGAGCTAGTAAGGGAACCTTGTGGACCTACAGATTATGGGCTCTAACGGTCCGAGATTAATTGGCTAAACTCTTTACACCGAATTAACTCTCATTCGTTAACTAATGGGTCACTCCACTAAAGCCCATAGTTGCATTCCCCTCACTGTAGATATATTATGTCCACTCGATATAACCATGATTAGTAAGTTAACCCTTCACAAATTCTTCATAATAACGGTTGGGTCAAATGTCTATTATATCCCCGAGATTACCTCCTGTTCCTTAAGTCCCACTGATCCTCTAGTGAATAATTGATTTGTGATCCAATCAACAAACCGAGTCCCTCTCAGGCAAATGAGAGGGTGAGGCCCCTTGTTCAAGACTTGGAGTCAACATTTAAGGAAACGACCTCTCTACTATCCCTGAAAGCGAGTAGGAGTGAATTCCGTCTTGCACCATATGTCCCCAACTATCTACCTAGTCTTACCCTTGAAATAGAGGTTTATTGAGCCGACGCTGTTGAACCAACCATCACCTGCAAATCTAAGAATAATTCTGAATAAATAGGAGTTTATAGTTAACTCAAGATTAAGGTCGAGTTACCTAGGTCATCGCTTTGAAATAGTCAGTCTTAAACAGTAAACAATATTATAAAGTAAGAGTAACTAATTTCGGGTCCAATCTTGTACAAACCCATTGCATAGGACGCCCCCACTCCTCATATCATAACATGTACAAATTAGAATCACATCGTCTGTAGCACTTTACAACTCTTTGTAACAACTACAGAGTGGGTCGCATCCAATAGTGTTACTTCTCCTCATGTCATAACATATAGGAATTAGGATCACATTGTCTGTAGCACTTTACAACTCTTTATCACAACTACAGAATGAGCCACATCCAATAGTCGTACCAGAATAAGGCACCCAACCTCATTCATATGCTATAGATCATTTTGACTATTTATTTGAACCTGATCCACTTTTATGTCTCCACATAAAGTTCAAGTACTCATGTAATAGTGATGGGTGTTTTAGTTTATTGGATTTCTAAAAAATGAAATAAGCAATACATATATTCAATAACAACTTATTGAATTCTTAGAATAAGATTTATTGTTTACAAACCACGAGTTTTAGGATATAAAACCCAACAACCAACACATCATCCAAACTTCTCTTCTAGAGAAGTGATTCACCATTCATCTTCCTTCATTTCAATCGTGCTTTACATATTTATTTATAATACACTTCTAGCGCACATCACGAAGAACGAATAGCTAGGTTTGAGGTGTGCAATTCTTATTGATTCCCTCTTTTCCTTGAGTGGTTAACCAATTTATGTAAATCAGACTTGTGTTTCATCTTAGCCCTTGTGGCATAATTAGGTATTTTGTTTTAAAAAATTTATAAACACAATTTTTATCTATGGATTTTTTTAGTCCAATTTCACAAATATTTTTAAAAATTGAGCAATTTTTTTTTTTTTAAAAAAAAAAACTAAGAAGATAGCTTTCATAATTTTTTTGTTCGAATTTTACTAATAATTCATGTGTTTCTTCCAAAAATGTAGGAGAAATAATCAAACATAAATTTCATATATATATATAGATACATAGATACATAGATAGATAGATATTAGAAAGTTGGCAAGTAGTTTTAGGATTGTGTTTCTGGGCAAGTATTTATTAGTTAGTTCTTAAAGTCTCCATTTTGTGTTTAATAGGTTTTTTAAATTTAGAAAGTGGTGGATTGATGAACTTCAAACTTTGAAATTTAAGGTTGATAAATCTATTAGACAATTGAAATGCGAGGATATTATTTAACTCAAGTGTTGAGAAGGCTAGAAACCAATTAAACATTAAATTGAAAGTTTTATAAGACGCTTTTAAAACTCAGATGATACATCTATGTGAAGGAATATATAAACCACTCAGATGATACATCTATGTGAAGGAATATATAAACCATCATAAAAAATAATTATTCTTTAAACTCATGCATTAGAGAGAGTAAAATTGTCTTTAAGATACAACCTAAACCATTTGAATTGAAATATATTTCTTATGATTTCAATTTTATATTTATTGCACTATTTTTTCTATGACACTTCTCTCCCTATAACGATATCCTCATATAACAAATAAACTATAAAGCAAAATTACTGTTAAAAAAAGTAGTGTTGTAAAATTGAGGAGCAAAACAAGGCACAACGGAAACATGGATATCGAGAATTTATAATATTAAAATAAACAAATACAATAAAATAAGATATAAAAATATAAAAAATAATGAAATAGGAATTTATGGAAATTCCATTGAAATTTGAAATATCTCTCTGATTTCCAGTCTGATAAGGATTCAAAGAAATTCACATCAGAATCAATGTTCACTCTGAATGGAGGAGCTATAGTATGGCGCAAGATTAAACAAGGTTGTATTGCAGATTCCACCATGGAAACTGAGTATGTACCTGCTTGTGAAGCTGCTAGGAAAGTCGTCTGGCTCAGAAAATTTCTCATAGATTTGGAAGTTGTTCCAAATATGTCCTTGCCTATCACACTTTATTGTGATAATAGTGGTGCTTTGTTAAACTCCAAGGAGACTTGTAGCCACAAACGTGGAAAGTATATAAAGTGCAAGTATCATCTTATTAGAGAGATTGTGTAATGGGGAGATGTAATCATCACAAAGATTGCCTCAGAGCATAATAATGTTGATCCATTTACAAAGACTCTCACGGCTAAAGTTTTTTAGAGTCACCTGGAGGGTCTGGACCTACGAGATATGAGTCACCTAAGCTATGACAAATAGGAGATTTTATTGGGTATATTGTATGCCCTAGTTTATGTTTGTATATTGATACTTTACCTTACATTGTATATTGATACTTTACTTTTCCACTCTTCTTTTATTATATTTTGATACATTCTACTAGCTTTGGATAAGTGGGAGATTGTTGGGATTGATGTCCTAAATCTAATGTATCTCATGATTTGTAGTTTTGTTAACACAAATTATTTATCTAATAAAATCAGAGGTATTTTATTTAACATTTAAATAACATTAATTCAATCCAATAAACCAAGATCCAAGATTATATGATGTCACTTGAATCGCATGTGGTTGACATATAGGTGGTTCATGTTCAAGTAATAACCTAAAAGGTCTGCAGTAAATGGATGAAGGTTGGGTACCTTATTCTGGTAACACTATGGATATAACCCACTTTGTAATTGTTACATGAGATGTAAGTGTTACAAACAATGAACCATATTGTTCATGTAAAGACATGTGAGTGGAAGCATCATGTATAAAAGAGTTTATACATAAATCAGACCACAAAATAATTAGTTTCTCTTTATAACACTGTTACTTGAAGCAACAAATATTTCACTAAGATGACCATAGAAGACTTGACCTTAATCCTTAAGTGAGTTGTGAACTCCTATTTATAAGAGCAGTCCTTTGATTTGTATGGTTGAGAGTAGTCATGATAGTCAACTCAATAAGCCTACCATTTTGGGGATTTATCTGATTAGGGTGTTGGGAACACAACTACACAAGATGAAATTCACTCTTTCCCATTCCTTGGAAAAGTAGATAAATTGCTCCCTTAATAGCTGGTCTTGGATCTTGAACAATGAAGCCTCAACCTCTTATTAGCCTGAGAGGTGTTAGTTTATAATTGGACTATAAACTATTTGTTCATTAGAGGAATCGGTGGTACATGAGAAGTTAGGTGTAACTACAAGGGTAAAACCGTATTTTGATCCAACTGTAGTTATGAACATTTGTGAAGGGTCATTACTATGTTGATTGGTTATATCCGTGGACACAAAAATATATCTACAGTAAAAGAGTACAACTATCGGTCTTTAACGAAGTGAATGGTAGTTAATGAATATTGATTAATTGAATTAAAAGAGTCGAATCAATTAATCTCATATCATTGGCGCTTCTAATCTGTAAGTTCATAAGGTCCTCTTGTTAGCTCACTAAAGGATAATAATGAGGAATGATTTAAATTGTTCAAATCAAATGGGAGAATTTTATATTAATGAGATTAATAGTTGTAGATATGATCTATAATCCAAACTATGTAAAGGAGATATATTTGAATAAGATTCAAATATTAGATCTGTATGAATTGGATTCATAAAGAGATGTATACATATAAATATAATGTTAATTAACTCCATATTAAATATGATTCAATATAGTTATTTAATTGATTAATTAATGGTTAATTAATTGATTAAGAAATTATGAAGATTGAAGGTTAGTATAAATATATGATATTTATGATAGTTAATTAAATGTATATTAAATAGGATTTAATATATTATTATTTAATTAATGTATCAATTAATTATAAGAGTTATTTGATTAATTAGCACCAAGGGTATAAAGGAAAATATTTGGAGAAAGGTATCCTTTTCCATATAAATAAATCCTTATAGCCCATTTAGGTAAAGAGATTTTTTTATTGCACAAAATTTAAGCCTCCAACCTCTACTTTCTCTCTAACTCTCTCTAGAAATTCTCTACCCTTTTCCTCCTAAAAGTTTTTGGAGACCACTCTTCCAAGTTCTTCGGAATCCTAGAGAATAGCAAGGTAACTTTGTTGGTGGTGTCCTTTCTGGAGAAGTTCAAAATCATTGATAACGGTGGAAGAGGAAAGCTAGAGGAATCAAGAAATGTGAGCTTTGATTTCTTCCAATTTTTCCTCTTTTCTAGCATGTTTATGTTTTGTTTAAATATTTATCCTACAAATGCATGTTTTATTTTACTATTTTTGTTTCCATAAAAAATGAATGTCTAAATGCAAGGCGTTGACACGCTTCTACGGAAATTCGATTCCTTCAACTTTGATGATGCATTGTTCAAATTAATGCACTGTATTGGACTTGCAATTGATAGCTTAATTAGGTCGTAGCAGTTGTCTTTATGCGAATTGCTACTGAGTAGGCTTGTGTGGTGATTGAAATGATTAGAATTTTCTTAGCTATTGATCTGAACTGCCTTAGTCAAATTACTCGGTAAGTTTTCACTGAATAATTCTTTTATCTGTCAGTAACTTCTTGTAGTTAAGGATAGTTGCCATTAAGTCTCTATCAATCCTTATCTTATGAGCAGCCTTCTGTTAAGTTGTTTGTATGCTAGATACAGTTGGTTTATTTGAGTATGAAGAAGATTCGTGCATGTACTGTGACAACTCGGATATAACATACTATACCACTACCTTTTACTTGATGTTGAATTTCTTGAGAGCACGTTTTTTGCTCGAGTTCCCAACTCATTCGCATAGTACTCCCATTATAGTTTTGCTTTAAAGTGGTAACTCTCAGTGCCTACTGGTTATAATACTGATGAATGGAATGTCTTTAGGAGACTTAAATATACTAGCATTGGATTTTCTAAAGGGCTTTAATAGTGAGATATGTGATGGATGTTGTGTGGGCATTTAGGAGTGAAGCTTGAGGTTTTCTTCTGTTGGGTTTCTTCTATGGAATGATATTTTCTTAGATAATTTTACTTTTACTTATAATGTTGACTACTAAAATTCAAATTCTATTATTAATGTCTGAAATTTATTATCTTCTATTGCTATGTCACTATTGCAACCTCTTCTACAATCTGAATTTTGTTCTCTCTTTTTTATATTTTCATTTAAGTTAAGACTTTATGATATAGATGTTATTAAGCTTTCTTTTTTATATTTCATTTTGAAGTTGTGGGGCTGGGAGCTTTAAAGCTTACAGGGTACCTCCGGGAAAAACTAGAACATGTAGGTATTGATATCAATTTAATGGCTTTTGTTGTTTGAGTATTCCTTTCACTGGTTCCATATTAATTTGGTTTCCTGAATGGAAAATTTCGTGCTCAAGATAACTTAGTGCTCAAATGTAGTTGAAGAGTAAAGGCAAGTATAAACATGACTACTTATTCATTATATTATGTAGACATCTAGTACTTAAAGATTATTTCATTATTATTTACTGGTTTTTTGACTGTAGTATCCTCTATAAGTTGGGAGCACTAAATGTGGATACTACATCATGAGGTATATGAGGGATATTGTGACCAAAAGAAGCATTGTCATCTCAGATTTGGTATGTTATCAAACTATTTCAACATTTCAAATAGCGTAGGAAAAAGTGGAATTCATTATATATTTGGCTATTATGTTTATAGATTGATATAAGGAACTCATACTCACAAATCGAGTTAGACAAGGTGCAAGTTGAGTTGGCTGAATTTTTGTGTTGCTACATGTGATCGTAGGTGCCCGCACAATTTGGTCATTTTCAAGATGTTTGTTCTGGTTGAATTTCTGGATTTACTTCATATTGATATAGGTGTAATATTTTCTGGAACTGTTCATATGTGGAGGAAGGGGTGGTTAATTGTAGTTTTGGAAAGGTGGTTAATTGTTTCATGTGTTCATATGGAGATGGTGATTGCAAAGGTGGTTTTGATAGTTGTTACGAGGAGAATGATTTAGTTTTGTTAATATGGGGTGGATGGATAGTTTTGATAGAAGTTTCAGAAATGTTATTTTTAAAATTGTTCATATTGGGCTAACTGTGAGAATTATGTTCCTTATATTCTTTTGAAAATGTTCATATGAGTCTGTCCATATTCTTCTAGTTAACTTAGAAAATCCTTCATGAAGTTGTAAAGTTTTATATTGACAATGTTGAAGAATGTTATCTTTTGTCAAAGGTATTGAAAGAAATTTTGGTTCATAAGATTGAAAATGTGTTAGGTTGTTTATTTGGTTTGATGGATATTTGTCATAATATAATATATTATATGTGATTGTTGGATCAAAACAGGAATAATTTATGGGTAAACATCCATATTAAAAAAAAATTAAAAATCACAAGCATACTTGACGAGTTAAATATGTCAGGATATAGATATATTTAAGAAGTGGAAACTGTCAAAAAGTTTTGACTTGACACTTTATTCTTGTCAAGAACACTTATATTCTTTATATTTTTGCAGTATTAAGTAAAATATATCTTGACGTTTTTCACATATCAAGTGAAACTGTTCTTGACATTTTTTATTTGTCAAGAACAACAATATTCTTGACATTTCAAACATGTCAAGTATCACTGTTCTTAACGTTTTTTTTCCTAGTCGAGAACATCCACATTCTTGACACTAGATTTCTTGACGTTTTTTAAAATGTCTAGAACAGCGACACTAGACATTGAAAAAACATCAACAAATATTGTTTTTGTAGTAGTGAATCCACCAAATGTCGTAATTAAGATGTGTCATTACTTAAATACTAAGAGTGTATAATCATATCGCGCATGAATAACTTGGCATTAGACACATAGATAATAGAAGATAAGCCACTTAACTTTTTAGGACATTAAGTACATGAACATTTATTACTATTATGATATTTATAATATAAAGTTATTATTCTTTCTTTTAATAAATGTTTTACCTATTGAACTGACAAAATTGTCTAGTTTTTTATGATTCATGGTCACTAGTGAATGTTAGTCATCCAGAAAAAAGAAAATGAATGAGATGTTTGTCCACCACCGAAAAGACTTGGCTATTATAATGTCTAAATTAAGGTCAATAGAATACCAAAGTTATTTGGGTCCACTAACATAAATATATAATTGACCTATACTCTTTTCAATGAGGTTAAAGTTTCAAATCTTCATATCTCATCTTTGTTATTAAAAAAAAAATGATTATAATATTAATCGAGGAATATGGCATACTTCTTTTTTTTTAATGTAACTAGTTTTGAGTACGTGCATTACACATGGTGTTTAAATTTTATCGTATCAAATATTGAATTTAAAACTTGTTATAAAATGTTAAATACACAATTTCAACTATGAATTCTTTCATATTAGTCCTAAAGTTTTATTGTCGTTGTTATTTGAAAGTAATGTCATCAACTATAAAATAATAATAAAAGATAATGACAAGGGAGAAAGATAAGGCTTTTACATCTATGAACATTTTTTTTAAAGTAAGGTTCATGTTTTTTCATTATGACAAAAGACTTGGGATCAATAAATTATGAGAAATAAAAAAATTTTAAAATGAAACTCAATTTTTGTGATCCAATGGATGGTAAATAAGTCATTTTTAAACAGGATATATTATTATTTTAAAATTATTACTTAATTATTTTTTTAGCTGTCTAAAAAGAATATTTGATTATGACTAAAAAATGTTGTTAATTATTCATGTTAAGGTGAATGTGTGAGCATGTGGAGTAATTTATTTATTAATGTAATTAGTATTTTTAATAAAAAAAAATAGAAAATTTATATTTAAATATTATTTAAGAGAGTAAAGTCCGTTAATATCACAAAAAAACATTTTATTTTATCAAATACTAAAGTTATTTTTCTACGAGTATAAAGTTGAATATATCTAAAATATTAATTGTTCGTACTTACCATGCAATTTAACAATAATTGGTTGAAAATACTATTATAGTGACACGATAAGAAAATAATTTTAGGTAGAAAAAAAGAAGAAAAAACTAAAATTAGATGGATATAAGTTCTCTTGAAAAAAAAATTAGTGAAAGCACTTTATCGTGTAGGTTATAGAAAAAAATCGCAAAATTACAAAGTTTCAAAGCCTTAAAATCAAATAATCATAATTGTTTTTCTCAAAGAAAAAAATCATTATCGATTATATTTATTTCTTTTTCAATTCATTATTCTTATTGTTATTTTTCTATTTCTAAAATGTTTTACTTAATTTGTTTTTTTATAAATATTATATTAGTGTTAATATTTCCCGTAAATTGTTTTTCTATTTCTAAAATGTTTTACTTAATTTGTTTTTTATAAATATTATATTAGTGTTAATATTTCCCGTAAATTTTTTTTCCAATCTTACAAATTTTATGTATTACAATTGACAAAATATCAACTATTAATTAATATGATATTTTGAAGTTTTAATTCATTTATGTAATTATATTTTGAATACAATGCAAGATTTTTATCACATTTTACATTTAAATTATGAAAATTATAATTTTGCTAAAAATACAAAGAATGTGAAGAATCATGGTGTGCAATATAACATAAAAAATAGATTTTAACTCTCATAGCCAGTTTGAAGGTTGCTGAACAACACTGCTTAAAAAATTGAAATGATTAGCAATATACTATATTATAATTGAAAAATAACATAAAAATAAAAAATGAAGAGAGAAACATAAAAATAAATAGAGAAAAAAAACTCAAAATGTTCTTATATTGAGTGTAGGAGAGAACCTACAAGAAAAAGAAAGAGAAACATAAAAATGAAGAAAGAGAAGAAAAAAAAAACCAGAGATAGAGAGAACCTTTTATAGTTGTAGAAAGGAAAGAGGTTACAAAACTTTTTATATTCAATAATTGAATTATAATTAGTTTCATTGTATATTTATATTCTAAAATGTAAATTTTCTTTTATTAAATCTAAATAATATAATTATATTTAATAATTAAATAAAATTAATAACAATGAATAATTTATATTAACTTCTTAATTAATTAGGCTATATTTTAACTGTTCATTTTTCCGACATAGAAATCTTACCATTATAGAGGTTACTAAAAAAATTCATGTCAAATAAATTTTAAAGACCACTGAATATTATCCGAATTTTTAAAAATAAAATTATGAAAAACAAACGAAAATATTAAATATTTGTTTGAAATCTAACCGTGTGAAACAAACAAATCGTTATAGTTAAATATGTAAATCTCAAGGTATAATACTACTAATGATAATAAAGGCCATTGGGAGAAAACCGACCCGATTGCAATAAATTTAATTAGGAACTTGCATGGATAAAAAGTAAGGATTAATTCATTAGGGGATAATAATTAGTCGTTTTAATTATATGTGGATGATATAATATTGCATTGGATCCACACCCTTCCTTAGCTATTTAAGAAAAATATGTGGTTCATCTTAAAGTTTTGAAAAGAGGTGACTAATAAAATTGAATTGAGTTAGGTCACACATTCGATAAAAATAATAAATAAATAGGTTAAGGAAAAAATAAATTTTCCCGTAAAGAACAAATGTTAAACTATTTATAGAAAAAGTAAAAAAAATTACTGATAGACATTGATAGACTTCTATCAACGTCTATCATGTAGTTTCAAAATAGACTTCTATCCGTTTCTATCAACTTCTATAAAAAAAGATTAAATTTTGTTATTTTGTATAAATAGTTTCTCTTATTGTTCTATTTTTGAAAACCCATTAAGAAAATTTCAAAACCATTTAATCCTGAATTTTCATTTATTTTTTTAAAGAATTCAAGGATATATTAGATAAAAATTTAAAAATGTAAAGTTCTATTAAACACATAATTGAAATTTGTATCAAACTATTGTGAAAATGATATATATAAATTGTATACACTATCAAACTATTACACATCAACTAGATACAGTACACACATGGTACACAATATAAAAGTTCAAATCTGAAAGTACGCTAAATAATGTAATAAGGCTTGTGAATTGATATAACTAAGAACCTCAATATATTGTGAAGATGTCAATAGCTAGTCGAGACACACTTCTGATTAGCATTTCCCTAAAGGTAATTGTTCGCTTTGTACGAGTTGCTAGCATACTACAATGATTGTCTTAGCAGGATACAATGACTAACTCTGGAAGAACTGCAACCTTTGAATTACACAGATCTGGCAGAACTCTTAGATACTTATTATCAACTCAACTCAAGATGAAAAGAAAGAAAGGAGAGAACTCTTCAATTTGAAGTATGATACAAAAAATGAAGAAACACGTTGCTAATTATAGGCTAATAACTTTTCAAATTAAATCAAATAAATACAAAAATTAAATCATTTATCAAATTTAACTCAATTGAGTTATTACTTGACAAAAATCAAACATAACTCATTCAAATTGAAGCAACCAGAAAGAAAGTCAAGAAATCCGCGGTCCCAAAATAAGATAAGACAGGGCGTAGTAGTAAAAAGAGAAAGAAAGTGATTTGACAGTATCGCAATAGATAACACAAAATTTTATATAAGATAAATTTGTACATGAAATATTATCTAATTTGAAGTATCAATTCAATTTGAAAGTTTCTAACCATGAATTTAATCTACACAATAAAATTCTTTTTTTTTTTATGTTTCAATATTCAAATATTTCACTTTCTTCCAAATATCCAACAAATACTTTACCAAATTTACTGATCAAGTGGCACAAACTTCAAAATTTAGGATTAGATTTATAACTTAGTTACCTATTATGATTTAAAAATTAATTTCTAGTTACACAAATTAAAGTTAGGTACTGATGAATTAGATTAGGGATGTAATTCAGTTGAGATAAAAGTCATTCTTGAAGATGCCAAGCATAGACCATATGCTGTATGTGGAAAAAAAAACAGTTTTGTTCTTCAAAAACAATTGCTATCAAAATTATTGTGTTTTTTTCCTTTAAAAAAAGTGCATGTCAATATTTTGAAGCTTTCTTTGTCTGGCTTTCTTTTTCAATAAATAAATAATATATATATAGGTGCATCCCAGGACGTACCTATCTTTATGTATTTCATCAAATTATCTTATCATAATTTAACCTGTGGCGAATTATTCTTATTTATTGTTTGAAATATTTTAATTATTTTTTGGTGTGAGTGATAGGAGAGGGAAGCATAGAGATTGGTACATCCAAGTATTACCATTATATACATTCAACTCAATAATTTCTGAAATTTACCACTAAAAAAAGTAATTATTTTAAATAATAAAATTACTGAAAGTATTTTCAAATATAACAGATAGATATTATTATAATAATAATTAATCATTTGGTTGCTTTATTATATTCTTTCAACTCTATATGATGCCTAGCTAGATAATTTTTGCAACAAGACCCGTTTTTTCGCAATCAACACTTTTTTTCCAATACTAAAATTGCGATCCTAAATCTTTGCGTTTTTTTCCATATTTTTTGGTCAATATTCTCATGTTTGAATGGAAAAGAAAATGTTTCTAGTTTTTTTAATGAAGTTACTTGACTTCCTAATGTAAAGAGTAAAAGATGAAAAAATATACTTTTTTTTAAATAGTCATCTTTTAAATGTCGAGATTTGTTTGTTCATTTAGAAATTTAGAATCGGAACAAAGAATATGAATTTGAACTTATTGAAAAACTATGTTTGGGATAATACATTAGTCACTTAAAACATTTTTTTAAAGCATGAATTTAGAAAATGTGTAAAAAATTAAAATCAAGTCATTGATACAAAGCTTAATTATAAACATTATCATTAATTTTTTCTATATATACCAACATTTCCATGTAACAAATATGATTGATAAAATTATGAAGCAAAATTCTCTAAGTTTTAATGATTAGTAAACCATGAGTGAGTATCCATAATTTAGGGAGAAAATGGATGAGGGATTTGTCTACCATTGAAAAGACTTGGCTATTATAATGTCTGATAAGTTGAGGTTAATAAAGTACCAAAATTATTTGGGTAAGATTTTGTTGGTACTTTTAGGTTTAGGATTTTGGTTAATTGACAATTTCACCCTTGTCCTATGTTTTGCTAAATTTTCTTTATTTGTAGTTAAAGATAGTAAATCTTAATTCAACAAACATGCCTGAATTGATTTACGATTGTGCTAGTAATTTGAAAGTATATGATTTGAATTCTCCTATTTTAATTGTAGTTAAAAAAATAGTAAATCTTATTTTAAAAAATAAATAGTAAATAGTAAATCTTGTTTAAGAAAAAACAAACAGTAAATTATAAGATGTTTAATAGTAATTAATTAAGGAGTTGGACACAAATTCCTTCCAATCATTTTTTTTTATAATGAATATTATGGAGATGTTTTTCCAACTCAAAGAAATAAAGAGTATACGTAATTTACTATGTTCACACCGATAATTGATTAGATTTTTACTTTTAGTCCAAAGACTTTTGTAGAAGTAACAATTTAGTTCTTAAATTCTTATTTATAACGATTTAATCTATAACATAAAAAATAATGTTAAGATTTGAGATTTTTTGTATAAATAAATCGATAAACTAATTAGATACTCAATACTTTTATAAAATACAAAATCTACATCATAAAATAATAAATTTTGACACTTGTGATGAAATTTTTTATGTTAGAGACTAAATTGTTATAAATTAAGAGTTTAAGAAAAATCATTACATAATAAATTTTGGAGACTAAATTGTTACCAAATTGAAAGTACATGACTAAATCTTTACAAATTAAAGTTTATAGATTAAATTGTTACTTTCTAAAAATTTAGACCTCGTTTGATAACAATTTCATTCATGATTTTTGGTTTTTGACAATTAAGTCCACTCACTTCTTATTTCTTACTATGATTTGTATATTTCTTAAGTATAATGGTGGAAAACTTAGTCCATTTTTAAAAACCAAAAACAAAATTTCAAAAGCTCATTTTTCAAATCTTGGCTTAGTTTTTTACATCATGGGTAAAAAGTAAATGACAGATGAATAAATTAGGAAGTGAAGTAGTGTCTATAGACTTAATTAAAAAAAAAATAAAACAGTTACCAAACGGGTCTTTAGGGAAAAAAATTATTATTATTATTGTTGTTGTTGTTGTTATTTTAGTTATTTAGAAAAAATTGATTAGCAACTTGCATGAATGGAAAGCAGTGATTAGATAGTTTTATTTTATTTTATTTGTTTTTCTTTAGCAGGGATAATAGTTTCTTGTTTTTGACGAAGTGGTTAAAATTAATATTAGTTACGTGTGGATTTTAGAATCTGCATCCACCACACGAAAATGTGTGATGAACCAAAAGGTTAACCGAAAGTTGAAATTAAACCAAATATTCTTGAATTAAAGGTAAAGTTTAATAATGCCTCTGAAATTTCAAAGATTTTAATTTTTATCTTTTTTTTCCTAATAACATTTTTATCAAGTTTTCCATTAAAATAAAGACTTTAAAATTAGTATGACAATATTCCTAAAATAGTCGTATAAGTAACATAAACGGTAGTTTTCAATTATGTTACTCAACTTTAGGTTAAGTTTGAATTATGCTTTTATCATTTCACAAGTTTAATTTTAACCATTAATCCAAACATAAATTACTTTTCATAAGAACAAATTAGAGTAGAAAATCAATTATCAAACGACCCCTGGTTTTAAAAAAAAAAATGGCCAATAATTCAAAATTACCCCATTTTGACCAACATAAAACTATAAAATAACATTGTTATGGCTCGGGGTCTCTAAATTATTTCATGTATTTTCCTTTGTCAACACTTTGTTTTTTTTTTCTCAATACTAAAATTTGAATATCGTGAAATTCAAATTCTGCATTTACTTAGTCAGTAAAAAGCTACCTAGGTGGTTGTGTTTGTCAATATTTTATGCTTGATAATATTCTTATCTTTGAATTGAAAAAGAAAAAATTCCATTGCCACCACCCTCTCGTATCTTAATCTTCAGTTGAATTTTCTACACATTCTAATTTGGCAATTATGAAGAATGTAGAAGACGAAGAAAAAGATATGAAAATAATAATACTAATAATAATAACGTTAAGAATTGTCCAAGACCAAATCTAAAGGCCACGGACAAGTTCAAGCCCATAGCGTACTATAAGGAGAAATAGGAGAACATGCGTCCTCAAAGAAAAAAGTTGGTGTCTCGAAGTTTGGGCCGACCAGCCAAGCTAGTAAAAACATATAACCTCGAACATCGAAAACAATCCTAAAATTGTCGGTGTTACAAATAACCAAAGGCAAGCGTTAGAGCAAAGACTTGTAAATAGTTGCATTCAACGACTTCAAAGAAGAAGAACAAGTAATCTCAAAAGAAGATTGTTGACCTCTTCTTGTGTGCTTAACTAATCTATGCACTCTTTGTGCTAAAGTTAGGTATCAGAGTATGGTAGGCTCGGTGTCATACTAGTGCAAGAATTTCTTATGTAAGTCAGCTCGAAAGTGAGATCAGATTGAGAAAATGGGTCGAAGATCAAGTTCATGTGAATACACAACGACAACGAATTGATGTAGACAAAGATCAGAGCACCAACAAATAATATTAATAATATCATATAGCTCACATGATACTTCTAGGTCAATAACTCATAGTGCAGCGCTTAACATTAATACCGTGGTGGTTTATAACCTCTCTCTTTGATATGATTTGAGTTTTTAAGGTTTTCTATGAATGAAAATTCTCAAGTAGATGACAGAGTTTCATCGCCACTTTTGCAATTTTTGATTCAAGGTTGCATGCCAAGAACATTTAAGTAAGTCTGATCATCTTGCTTGTGGAGTGTTCAAACTTGAAATAAGGAATTAGTTCTCCTTATCGCTTGGTCTTGGATCAAAAGGTAATCCCAATTTAATCCTTCCCTTTGGGATTATTGTCAAATTGATTAGGGGTTTTAGAATTTGATATAAGAGGGTTCAACATTTGGGGTTCCTAATTTTCAAATCTAAGGGTTTTCATATCAATTTGGTTTTTGGTTTTTGTTTTTTAAAATTAACCCTTTAGACATTTTTTCCACCTCTAAATTTCTTCTATTGTTATCTACTTTTTACTAATGGTTTAAAAAATCAAACCAAAATTTGAAAATTAAAAAAAAATAGCTTTTAAAAACTTGTTTTTGTTTCTGAAATTTAGTTAAAAATTCAATCATTGTACTTAAGAAATATACAAATCATTGTAAGAAATGGGGAGGAAATAGACTTCATTTTCAAAAACCAAAAACAAAAAACGAAATGGTTGTCAAACGGGATCTACATTTTTTAGTTTATAGAATTTGGCTTGGTTTATGAAAATGACATTGGTAAAAAGTAGATACCAAAACAAGAAATTTAGAGGTGGAATGAGTATTTGCATACTTGATTTTCAGAAATTAAAAACCAAATGATTACTAAATGTGGTCTTAAAAATTAGTTTTTGTTTTTAGAATTTAACTAAAATTGAAACACTTTCTTTTAACAAAGGTAAAAACCATTACTACAAAATCAGGCTGAAACGAATTATAAGTTTTAAACAACTAACAAAATTATTCTCAAAACGGTGCTTAGTATATATGAATTATGGCTTTAAATTCTCTCAAACTTGTTTAATAAGGAAGGTGAGGTCTAAATATATATTTTTTTTTAAAAAAAAGAAAAAAATATATGTAAAAGGGATACATTTAATCTTTTAAATCAAGGTTGATGACACTATCAAACTATTTCTTATGTTAAATCAAAATAAATTATCATATTTATATTAAATACTTAGATAATGTCATGTTTTCAATTTGAATGATTCAATGTCTCAATTCTTTTTTTCCCTTTTTTTTATTTCAAAAAACAAATCTTTTCTTTATTTAATTTTGAAAATGACAAAATTTGCCTATGACTTTTTAAAACAATATTTATTTTTCTCATAACATAAAATATCTAGATATTTAGATTATTTAAAATGAAAGAATCAAATATATTTTTCCAAAATTATTCATATTTTTTTCAAAATCAGAATTCGATTTCTCATCTCTACCATTATTGTATTAAAAAAATATGGACCACACTGTACCAATCTGCTTGAATCCTCTCGTGTGTTTCTCCACTAGAATGATGAAATTAACTCTTTAATGTTCTTCTTAATTTATTTATTAGTACAAGAATTAATCAATATTTGTTCAAGAGATTACCTGAATGAGCATATTGAAATCGCCCAAAAATATTGGGCCCGGCCCAGAAAGAAAATAAATGGGACGTGTTGAATCGTCTGTCCCCCATGGGAGCCCATCCTAAGGATTGTACAAAAATACCTCCAAGACATTTTAAACCTATTTTTAGAAAGGACATTCTACATTAATAGGCTAGTTAAATATGTCTAATTACACTAATAACCTAAAGCTATAATTTTTTTTCTCATGTGCTTCATTTTCCCGTGTTTTCTTTTGCAATAAACTGCTTTTTTTGTGTGTGTGTTTTCGGGATTTTGGAATTCAAGAGATGACTTGTCGATTGGAACAGTCGAATCAAGCTAGCTTCATCGATTGAATGGTTTCACTCCCTATCGTAGAGTTATAATCACACATGACAGTCACTTGTCCTATAGTACATAGTATATATGTGGTTTATACGTATATTTTATTTTCAATTTTAAATAATATAAGTTTATTTTAAATATTTTGACGATGTCATCTATCATTATTTGTGGCATAATTTATCTTGTTAGCATCATTATTATATAATATGAAGTATATAATTCCAAAATAATTAGATACACAATGTGTATATATGAAAATTTATGTAGAATATATATCTCAATTGAAATAAGACTAAAATTAAATATGGAGCATATATTATATAACACCTTTAAATAATACTTGTTCTAAATGCATTTGGAATGATCTCTTATATGTTTTAAATAAACCTCGTACATATACATATATAATGAACAACAAATAAAAACGAAGATTTATAACCATAATTCTACATTAAACGTAGTTCAGTGAAATTGGAGACTTTAAATTTTAAATCAAAATCTGAAATATATATATATATATAAGAAAAAAAGTATATATTTGCAAAATAACTAAATATGCATGTGTATATATGATCAAATATATGGAATATATATCTCAACAGAAACAATACTAAAGTTTAAATATGGAGTATATATTATATATCAACATCAAATCTATACTTGTTCTACATGCATTTGGAATAACTCTACGTATATTTGAAATAAACAAGAACCCATCGTCGAATGCAAGAAGAAAAGTGATTCTGACCATAAACGTGTAATCAACATATCATATTCCTTAATTTTTTAGGGATGTATATTATACTAGTTAATAAAATAAAATAAGAAAACATGAAATGTGAATCCATAATTAATTATGATATATAGTAAAATTAATGATTATTCAAAAAAATAAAATCTCTAAATAATTAATATTAATTGAAGTTTGATTTTTTTTAATATTTGTATTCTAAAAAAATACAATTTTAATATGAGAGCGAATGTACAGTCCAAAATATATGGAGAAAACTAATTATGAAATATAATTAGAATTTGGGATATTTGTAAAATATTGCTTGTGAGGTGGGTTTTTTCTATGAAACTTTCTTTTAGAAATTCGGTTTGTTCATTTAAAAAACTGAAATTTGTGGATTAAAAAAGTAATTTTTTTATTATTTTTTATTAAATGTACACGTCAATTATTGTGTAGTTATGCTTGATTTGACTTAGATTTTCAATTTTTATTGTAGAGGTTCGATTTTTCCTACTCTATTATTGTTGAATTAAGCAAATTAAAAAGTAAATGTTAAAAATCACGTTGGTCCTTGAACTTGTATATAAGTAATACTTTAGTTTTTAAAATTGAATTTGTAACGATTTGTTTCCTATAATTTAGTTCCTAAAATTTAATAAGTATCAAATTATTCAACCTACTTTACAATTTGTAACAATTTAGTCTATTGTGAGAATGTTATTTAGATTTAATGGAATATATAAGATTGACAAAGAGATTAAATGTCAATTTTGTTCATAAATTATAAAGATTAGTTTGTTACATGATCACAATTGACAATGAAGATTCACAAGCTTTTCATGATATAAACTAAATTGTTACAAATTTGAAAATATACTAACTAAATTGTTACATGCTAAATTCAAGAACTAAATTAGTACAAAATTGAGAGTCGCTCGGAGTGTTGGTATTTATTATATTTGGCGTGAGCATAATATATGTGTTTATAGAGCTACCTTGCATCATCTCCAGTAGTTTAGTTAGATAGTTAAGACTGAGGTTTTCCTTTATTATTTTTAGCTTGGGGCTTTTATTGAAGTGACTTAAAAAGATTCTTCTCCTTGAACACTTTTTCTTGAGTTGAATGTGTTTTATATTTGTGTTTGATAGAGTTTTGGCATTGTCGATTTTCTTTTATTTTGGTTGTATTTTGTTTGTAACTTGACCTCAGACTGTGAGGTACAAATTCTCTTTTTAGCAATATGATACCTTTGCCAAAAGAAAAAGTATAAGAACTAAATCGATATTTCTATTTTTAAAAAAATCTGAAAGGTCAAAAACATTTTTAACCTAAGGAATTGTTTGGTCCACCGACTTCATAAGTGTTAGACTCAACTCTACCAACTTCAATAACATTCACTATTGCACTTTGCACATTTGTCGAAAATTTCATCTTTTTATTTTTTATACATATATCGAAAAACTTCATTTTTGTAACTTTGCATCCCAAATATGGATCAATAATCTCTAGGTTTTGGAACTAAACCTAGTGTCTTAAAAGTTTGACCTTGAATATTGAAAATAAAAAATAAAAAAGATTGATGGAAAAAAAGAATACATATCAAGCCAAAATAATAAAGGAAATTTATTTTATTTTTTAGTACAGGAAATTTAAAATTTACAACTGGATACCGTATCAAACGAAAGAACGTTACGGATGCGACGGGCTCCACAAAACATCCCCCATCGATCCTTACATCACCCAGCCGTCACGCAACTTACGGTCAACGTCACATCCCTTTCATGGGGACCGTCTTCCAAAACTGCAATTTGATCCAACGGCTGATTTCACTATACACGCGCGCCAATATCACACGTTTCAAGCAAAGAGCTTTCGAAATCCCAGGCTCATTCTAACTTGCCATGATAGTACGAAAGATTAATAGGAAAAATGAGGAACTCAGTTCAACGTCCATAGCCAAAGTACAAAGCAGCAGAGCCCAAATTCTGCAGCGGCAAATTCGAAGCCAAGATTTCAGTTTCAGTTGGAGAAGCTACAGAAGGAGAGAGACATAGAAGCGATGGCAAAAGAGAGAGAACTACTCGTTTACTTGGCTAGATTGGCAGAGCAAGCTGAGGGATATGAAGGCACGTACTGTTTCTCTCTACAATCAATTCCTTAATCATGTATTTATTTGCTAATTCACTCGATTGATTCAGTTAACTTAGAGATTACTGTTGTTTTGATTATTTGAGACTGTAGATCCGCAATATATATGGCGCTTAATCACTTTTTTGTTCTTGCGACTTTATCTAGGGCTATATTTTGTTCGTTGTATGGTCTGGATGTAATTTTGCCGTAGGAATTGACGACGAACTTAATTAGGTGTGCATCATTTGCAATCGGTCGCTGATCCATTGAGTTATTTATAATAATTTCAAATGAAAAGTAGTAGAATCAGGATTTGTTGTTTGTGGGTTGGGGCATCATGGCGCCTAAATCTGGAATTTCGATCTGGCTTAGAAAGTTCTGGTTATAACAAGGCATTTTAATTTTCTCACTGGTCGTTTATAATGTTCTTATCGTAGTTTGGCAATAATGAGATGATAATTGTTCACGCTCTTGGTTTCAATGTTGACGGGATTTGTAGAGATATTGATGGAATGCCAACGTGATCAACTAAGACATCTACCTTCATTCATTGTATAATACTATTTTGAGGCTTCATCTTTTTGTGTTTACTGAATCTAACAGTTCGGATCATTGCCTTTTTCATGCTTCAGAAATGGTCGAGGAAATGAAGAAAGTTGCAAAGTTAAACGTGGAATTGACAGTGGAAGAGAAAAATCTGCTATCTGGTAGCTATAAGAAAGACGAGCTTCCTGGTGTATTTTGTCTTCAATTGAACAGAAGGAAACTACCTAACATAACGAGAAGAATGTGGAACAGATAATTAGTTACAGGCATCGGGTTGAAGATGAGCCCTCCAGAATATGCAGTGACATATTGTCAATCTTTGACCAGCATCTCCTTCCACGTTCCTCAGCTGGAGAATCTACTGAATTCAACCATAAGATGTGATATTTTTAGTGTTCCCGGTCAACTTAAATATAGAGATGAAGAACACTTTAATATGCAGGACGGTTGGATATATGTTGTAGAAGTAACAGGACGGTGTGAAATAAGCTAATTATGCGCAATTGTGATGAATTAATATGTTTGCTCATAACAAATAGGTCAGTTTTATTATCTTTGTTTGACTTCATTAAGGGGATTTCCCTCGACCTCCTTTATTTTATGCTATCGCTAAATTACTGTTTTTACTCCTTAAATAGTTTATTGTTTTCATGAAGAGAGATACCATACCTGTGCAGTTTATGTATTGATTTTGGTGCAATTAATATGCTTACTTTCACATGATTATCATGGTTTTTACCATGTTTTCCCTCTATTTTCTGCTATAGGAAAGGAGATTATTGTCGGTATTTGGCTGAGTTTAAATCCGGTGATGAGTGTAAACAGGTTGCGGATCAGTCATTAAAGTCTTACGAGGCAAGTTTATTTCCTGTATTCCTGGAAAAACATTTTCATTGCTCTATATTTTCCTATTTCTATTTTTGTTTTCTAAAATTCCATGGAAATGATATCAATTGATCGTTTCTGCATTGTGCAGGCTGCTTCTGCAATTGCTAACTCTGATTTGTCTCCAACTCATCCTATAAGACTTGGCTTGGCTCTGAACTTCTCTGTTTTCTATTATGAGATATTGAATTCTCCTGAAAGGTTAACATCTCTCCTTTATTCTTTCTTCTGTCATCTACTGGCACTACTCCCCAACAAAACGAGAGAAGAAAAAAAAAACGAGGAATTATTTTATTACCGACCATGGTAATTACTATTGCAAAAAGTTCTTTCAGTTTATCAAGGAGACATTTCCATTTTGGAAGTTTACTAAATGAATGGGAAGGCTTGAGAAACCTATATTATCATCATTTCACTTGTTTGGTCTTTAAAAAACTACCACTAATTTGTGTCATTATGAGGAAAGCTTTACTGGGTACAGTAGCTTCTGCATAGTGACACCATGAGATAATTTTGGGGACTTTACTTCACCACAAGGAAGGGTGGAAATCTTCCTTTCTCCAATCTTCTCTCTCTCCTTTGATTCTATTCTTTTAAATAACTGTGTCATATCCTTACAGGGCCTGCCACCTTGCTAAGCAGGCTTTTGATGAGGCTATTGCAGAACTTGACAGTCTCAATGAGGAATCCTACAAGGACAGTACCCTTATTATGCAGCTCCTTAGGGACAATCTAACCCTGTGGACTTCCGATCTTCCAGACGAAGGTGGTATGTATTCTCTATGTCTTTCTTTCTTTCTTTGGTTTCATATTAATATCTCACTCCATAGCGCTGGTTTCAACCCTTGATCTCTTCTCGGTTGACAAGAATCAAATTAACAAATATATTGAATTCAGATTGGAATTAGTTAAGGTTTTGACCTTTATCTTCTGTAGTTATAAAAATCAATTAACATATCCAGTGAGTCCGTGTTCTGAATTAAGGAGAACATAGAATGAGGCACGATCAGATTGTAAATAGTTGGTGTCTCATGGCTTCTCCTAGAGTTGGTCTTCCCAAGTTAATCAAAAGCTTACGAATTGCCATTTGAATCTAGTTTAGGTAGGAGTTAACTTTCAATTAGAAACTTAGGCTTTTTTATCGCAGTGGGTGACTTTATATTTGTTCAGTTGACAAGAGAACAGTCCAATGCTGATGAACTTTAGGTAGAGGTAAGTTTATTTCAATTTTGTTCGTGAGACAATCCCTACGACATTTTTAACACTTATTTTCTCATTTCTAGGTACACTGTGTTATGCATGCTGAATTTGATTCAAACTTAACACAGCACCAGTCAGTCAATCACTTACAAAAATGATAAAATATTCTGTTTGCAGAGTTAATCAACACGACACTTGGTTCCTGTGGTTGAAGTGTTGAACAATGGTACATGCAGTAGTTATTAACTTATTATTATTAAATGTTATTTGGGCATGTTGATAGGGCACAATAGGGCTCACTGACAATTATTAGCTCTGTATTCTATTTTCTGTTTTAAACACAACACATTTGAATCCTGTTTTGGAAGGTGGTCTGTTCTTTTTTCTTTCTTTTTTAAACAATGTGTATCTGTATGTTCTTTATTGATTTGTTTCTCATATTTTTCCTGTTCTTATCTTTCCAACCTGTTTAATTTTCTTTCCACCTCCTCTCCCAGAACGATTGATTTGTTCCTATTCCTAAGACTGATCAAATTTCCGACAGATTTATGGATACAACATTGTAGTTATCGACAAAAAGATTAGTTGTCATGAAATATTAGGGGGGAAATATCTTAGACTTTCTTAGGGACGAAAAAGTGGCCAATCACCTTTAGTTCACGTGGCTACCTTATGATGGTTGATAGGATAAGATTACCTTTATCCACTATCTCATGATAGGAAAAGTAGTTCTAAATCTTAAAAACCTCTACCCTGTGATATTTAAATATTTTCGACTATCATTAGGATATGGATTATTTTCAAATAAAGCAAATAAGCAAACTTATTTTCAAATGAAGCAAAATGTCACTCGATAGATTTCTATTGCTCAGTGATAGAGTCTATCGCGGTCTATCTTTCAGTTTGATAGCAGTGACATTTTGGTATACTTAAAGATATTTTCAGGAATATGTTTTGGAAAAAAAATAGAAGTATCTAGAAGACTTATTTTTATCTAATGATTTTGATGTGTTTTCTTTATAATTTCTCTTCACATGAACTTCTTTCTATCAATATATAAATTATTCGATTCACTTACTTTTCTTTTGCTATACTTTTATAAATGTACTCACTGATTCTTCACACTTTGTTGTGCAGTATTTTCTATTTGATTTATACTCTGTTTCTGCCAGCTTTCTTAACATCCTTCTGCATATAACTTTTTTAATTTATAATGTACTTTTTGGGTAATTTTAAACATACTCCTTTCGTTAAATTGCCATAGCTAAAGATACGTTTTCTCATTTAAATATTAATCATTATAACACGCTTCAATTTCGATAGAGTAGCCTTTATTCCTTTATTTATCAGCACAATTATGATAAGGTACATCTACCTCCTGTCTCCTTAACTATTTATAGGTGAGTAAGTAGTCTTTTTACTACTGAAGTAGTCAATGTGAGAACAAGTATTTGTTTACCAAAATTCAATCTTACCAAATCAGTAACAATTTAATGATATAGAAGCAGGCTCTTGACCAATCTGTTCAATACAAATTGTACTTGAAACTCATTTATGGTTTTGCTGCTTGATGCCAAGGAAGGACTTCAAGTGCTGATAGTACTCCTTAGGCTTTTCCAAATCACAAGCATGCCCTGCATTCTTGATTACTACCAGTTGAGCGCTCTCCTCCAAATGCCTAACATTTCAGTGCTTATAGATTTAGAAAGAGTAACCAAAAAAAAAAAAGGGAATTTATTCAAGAAAGCATCTCAAAGACTTTACCTTTTTAGCCTGTAGCCCATTTCTAATGGGAATACCTTGTCACCCTCTCCCCAAATTATCAATGTTGGCTGCTTCAAATCAGAGGTTATTTTGCTCATGATTTAGGAGAAAAGAAAAAACTTGAAAAAATGAAATGAAATGAAATGAATGCATATAAGAAGATGACACCAGCCTGCTGGATCTTGGGGATGTCTGATAGTCTCCTGTCTTTTGGAATAGCTTTGATTAACTCTCTCTTTTCTTCTACATATTCACTGCACATAGCCTGCGCCAAGAAGCAATAGTCACAAAATGAATTTGAAGATTCCAAAACCTATACTTTAGGATGAGAGGGTGGAAGTGCTCGAAGAACACCCTTTGAGAGTATTAAGGGTGTACGAGTAAGATTAAAAGGATATTATGGGTAGTAACTGAAAATGTCTTGGTTATAAATAGGAGTTGGACACATTAGAGGGTGTAGATCATTTTAGTAAGAATTTTCATTGTGGGAATTTAGGGGAGAAATAACCCTCTTAAAGGGCTTGGTATATTGTAACTTCTTTATCTCGCATACAATTTTAGTCTTCGTAGTTATTGTGTATAAGTCTTCTTGGTAGGTGGTATCTAACACTCTTTTTAGAAAAAAACACTGAGCAAGTGGGTGGAGTGGGCTATTTAGTTCACTCCATATTTGATGGGATTCTAATTATAGTAATTGGTGTTTCCAATTATTATAACCTACAATAAACTATTATAATCAATTCAACATTTCAGACACCCTCCTAATACTTCTAAATGCTTTAGATATTCCTCCATTAAAGCAATGGGTTTGTTAATTAATTGACAGAATGCGAAAAAGAGTAGCTGATTAGAGACTCCATACTTGAATGAAATCGGCGAGTAAACAAGAGGGCAGCAATCGCAGTGGAGGAGGCCTGAAGAGGGCAAACTTCACCAACTCCTTCAATTTCTTAGGATCTTGGGGCACCAAAATGTTGGCTGCCTCCTCCAAGTCCGAGATTCTGAACAACCCTTCCCTCAAGTCCTTCTCTTCCATACAAACTCCTGCACCACATATCACCACCCTCTCCACCACCTCCCTGTATCTCGCTGCCAAGCAATATCCAACGAACCCACCGTAGCTCAATCCAATGAGGCTCAGCTTCTGCACTGAGTTGGCAGCCATTACTCGCATGATGCACTCGGCTTGGAACGAATCAGACCGCTCTGGCCGAGTCGTGATCGAGTCCCCAAAGAAGACGAGGTCTGGCACATACACATTGAAGTGAGAGGTGAAGAGGCGTATGGCGTTCCCCCATTGCCATAATGCATTGGTCCCAAAGCCATGGATGAGGAGGAGGTTGGGACGGTGTTGATCCTGAGTTTTGGGAACCCAGCAATGTATAATGGAACCATCTTTAAGGTCTGTGGTGGTGGATCGAAGTCCACATTTGATGAAGGTAGAACGTAAACATCGATTTCTTGACTCGGTGAAGTTGCAACAGGATGGCATTTGGCAGAGGGTCGGTGAAAGAATTGGCAGAAAAAAGCTTTGGAATTGGATCAAGTTAGTTAAGACGGGTAAGCTTTGTTCTTCAGCCTTCTAGCTCTTGATGTTCATAGCTTCTCGAGTTTCCAATTCTTTTATGCAGAAATGGGTGTCTCTGGCAGAAAAAATAAGTAGAAAGGGGAAGAATGGAGTTCTCCATTCTAAGGGGTTTGTTCTTCCTAAATTCTGTCAGACCGATTTTCCTATTCATTCTCCACCATCCATTAATGAATCCGATTCGGTTTCATGTGGGCCAAAGTTATTACGCTTAAAGTGCTACCTACATCAAACGTGGTTCTGTTCAATTTTCTGCAAGGTAAAAGGAATCGGATTTTGGGATATTCTTATTTAATTTTTATTCGAGGTACATTTTTATAAGTAATACTGGACCGATCATTCTAAATTGAAATTGTCACAATTTGATCCTGATGATTAACTTCTGTAGTGCATTCTTCCCAAAAATATAAGAATATTGGTGGTTCATCCATAGACTAGGAGTAATTCCTGACCATGTGCAGTTATTTTTCTAGAATCAATTGGAATGGGAACCTCCCTATTGTGGAAGAGAAATCAAGAATTTGTAGGACTAAAATCTTCCCTTGTTGAGAATTATTAAATTAAAGGTTAAAAATTATTTTTAATCTCCAAACTTTTCTCCTATTTTGATTTGTGACCATTTAAAATGTGTTTAAAGAATAAATTGAAACATGACAACTCCTCAAAGTACGAAAGTGTTTAAGATGATAGCCACTCAAAGTATATTTTAATAAATTTTTACTATTATAAGTGTTTAAATAAATATGAATCCATGAATCCTTGGAACTAAATTTTAAGATAACAATTTAGTCCCAAAATCTTACTTCATAACAATTTAGTCTCAAAAACCTTATTAGGTAAGAATTTAATCCCCAAATCTTATTATATAACAAATTAGTCCCCAAACCTCTTTAATGTTTGTAACAATTTAATCTTAATTGTAGAGAAATTAGAGTTGAGATTTAATAAGATTTCTTGTATAAATAAATTGATAAACTAATTAGAGAAAAATACAAAGCCTACATAAAAAATATCAAAAAAATAATAATAATTGACATTTAATTTTGACAAATTTATTTACTGTTATGGACTAAATTGTTTTGAATTTAAAACTACAAGGATAAAATTGTTATCCACTAAAATTTCAGGATTAAATTGTTTTGTTACAAAATTAAAAATACACGGACTAGATTATTACAAAGTATCTTTTACCTCAATTAAATTAAATTATTGCTTTATTTACTATAATGACGTCAAAATGTATCAAAACTTTATTTGATATGATTTTGCAAAAAGACATCTAATTCAAGACTTTCAATTATAAAAACTTTGCAAAATTTTAAAAGTCGCTCCTAAATTTTAATTTTATTAAAATTTACAAACTTGTAGACAAAAAAATTAGTGAGTTTCATTAGACAAAATTCAAAATCTTACAGTATACATCAATTAGCCTAACTTAATAACTTGTTCTTCGAAAATAAGTTATATAATCATTTTCAAACTTTTTTTAAAGATTACTTTTCAAGTCTCTCACAAATCTAGTGCTTTTTCCTCTCTAAAACTCCATTACTTATTATCTTCTTCTCATTGGAGTTGTTTGTTCCGAAACAAATCTGTGCAGAAGGCAAGAAGAAAACTCACAGTTTTTCGAGTTGAATCCAAACTTCATCAGACCTAATCCAAATCAACCCAAATGGTCTCAGTTTTTTGGGTTGTATTGCTTGCCATAATCCAATCCAACTTCCCTTTCTGCACAATGCCAGTCCTATAAAAATGTTTAAAATACTCTAATTGACATCCATGAAATTGTTAGAACCCATAGCCCTATGTCCTCTCCATCCATCAAAGTCATTATACAACAATCAAGTAAACCATAAAAAAAAAAAAAAAAAAACGAAAACAATGCTAGTTTGGTAAAAGGTTGAGATCAAAATCGAGGGATTTCATGAAATGTACCTAAGTAGGGGAGAACCAGAGATGTGATAGCACACAAAATCTGGACTAAAGAAAATCCCCATAACTTAGAGAATCAATATACGCCTCCAGAACAAAGCCATCAAGAAACCGATCGAAAGATCTCAGAACTTGTAGCCGAAAGAAGAGGCGAATTTAACCCCCAAATGAAATCAACCCACTACCTTTAATTTCAAGAATGAAACCCTAAAACGTAACCCTAATGCGAGAAACTTCGAGACTGAAGAAGATGTTCAATTGTGAATGAATGGCTTCCAATCGAAGCTGATGATGAATTTATAGAGCGTTTGAAACCCTAGACGATGGTTTTTGTGGGGGTAATTTGGTAATTTCAATAAACTTCTGTGGCGATTACTAATTTATGTGGGCTTGAGCTGTTTAGTTCGACTGGGCTAGGGCTCTGTAAACTCAACATCTAACCTTTTATATATTTATGTATTATGTATATTTATACGTTAATATGTATCGACTATCCTATCTTATGTTTATTATATACTTTAAAAAAGTATAGTATATATCATTATATATCATATTCAAGAACTCATACTTTAAAAGCTAACATAACTGACATAGTACTTTTTAATAGTTGTAATTATGATTCATCAATATTGATCCCAAAAATCGTTTTCTTAGGTTTTTCCTTTGTTATTCAGTCGTTTTCACGATCATTCACGTCACGACTATTTTGAACTAGAATCACATATTACGTAATTTACATAGATTTTTATTTCAATTAAACTTACACTTTCTCTTCCTTGATACACTCATTTTTTGTAACCTTTCTTAAGGACTTCTATTTAAATTAAACAAATAGATCTTTACACTAAAAAAGAGACTCTCTCAACGCCTAAAACAACAGTTGGGAGATCAATTGTCGGAAGAGAGGATCACTCCCGACTATGCAAAGGGGGCGTCGAGATTTATCGACAACTCCCGACGTTGTATACGTGTCGTCGAGAATTCGTCCGACGGATAAGAAACACGTGTTGGGAGATTGAACCCATTTCCTGACGCATTAATGAACATGTAGGAGTTCGACCCGATTGCCCGATGCATTAATGAACAAGTTAGGAGTTTGGACCAAACATTTGATTGCTCACGATAGCCTGTCGGGAGATGGGTTTTAAAAACCTCATATCTGCAATTCAGTTTGCAGATATACTTTCTTCTTCATCTTAAACCCTAGCAAAGATCAGAGCTGTTGTCGCTAAGAGTCTCATTCGTCCTTTCGTCTATTGTCCATTCATTTGTCATTTGTCGTTTGTTTGTCTGTTTATCTGTCGCCTCCCTCTCGACTTGCTTCTCGGCTGACAGCGAGGTAAAGTTTCATTTTGTTTCTTCCACATTATTCTTTCTTTTCTCTTTTACTCATGTGTTTTCCTCTTATTAATTTCATGTGCAATTGATGGATATGTTTTCGTTTAATTTTTTTAATCTTTTTGTTTTAGGGTATTTCGATTATGGTGTATATCTATGTGATTAGAACTTGTTTTTTTTTTTTTTTTTTTTTTGTTGATTTATGAGGGATTTGTGTTGTTTCTTGTTTTAGCTTGAAAGTTTTATTTATTTGATTTGATAATTGTTTTTCTAAGATTTAAATTTTGACTAATTACTTAGGTATTGTTACATGGAATGATATTCTCTTCTTTGGCTTCACTTAATTAAATAATAATAAGCCCAATATCCTTTTTTATAATGAATATGATTGATTATAGATCAATTTACTTCCCAAAAACACATTTGTTCCATTAAAACTGTCATTACTAACTCTAATCCCTAACTAATCCCTGATATTTAGGGATTCAATACTTTAATAATGTAAAATGAAAAAGTAAAATAGGTGGAAGTCTAGTAAGTTGAGTGACCACCAAAGCATATGAGTCAACAAATTTTCAAGGTATAAACAAAATCTACAAATTGTGCAGACTTTTTGTTTATATTCTATTAAACATAATGAATTCAATGAGACCAATCAGTTTATACACAAAAAGCTGTGTGTTAAATTGACAAAAAAAAAAAAAAAAAAAAAAAAAAAAAAAAAGTCCAAATTACAATTTACACCCCATCTCCCACTAAGTAAGCAGTAATAGGAAATGTAAGAAAAATGGGTGAAACAATAAAGTTGATACTTTTAAGCCTAGTGTCAACCATTTATAAAAGACTCAGAACAAATCATAAAAAGTATTGATATGATTATTTCAAAGTTCTAATTGCCTAATATGTTACTATCTTGCAGTTATGGTAGCAAAATAGTTATATCTTACTATTAGCTTTATGATAATAAATTATTGGCTATCTTGCAGTTCTGGTAGCTAAGCTTGAATGTTACGGGGTGGGTTGAGATTAGTTTGAATGTTTTGGTAGCCAAGCTTAGGTTTACTTGTTTTGAAGATCTAAATAGAGTTTTTGTGTGTTTGATTGAAGTTTATGAAGTTTGAATGTTGTAAGGGGTGGGTTGAGCTTAGCTTTACTTGTTTTGAAGATCTAAATGGAGTTTTTATGTGTTTGATTGAAGTCGGTGAAGTTTGAATGTTGTGTGGGGTGGGTTGAGCTTAGCTTTACTTGTGTTGCATCTTATACATGAGATTTTGTGTGTTGGTTTGAAATTTATGAATTTTGAATGTTGTATGGGGTGAGTTGAGCTTAGTTAAACTTGTTCTGGAGCTCTAAATGAAGCTTTAGTGTCTTAGAATTGTTTGTAAGATTCAATGAAGTAGGTTGAATTGTTAATAAGTGTAAGTTTGTTGTTTTTGTGTGTTTATGGAGGGTGGTGTGAAATGTTAATAATTTGGGCTTGTTTGGGGTCTTAGAATTGTTTGCAGGATTTATTGGTTGATAATATAATCTAATATCTTGACTTAATTATATTGTAGGTAAATTTGATACTTTGGAGGTGCTTTTGAGGGTCAGAAGCTACATGTAAACACACTCTTGTACTCCCTGTATATGTAAACATTAATTATTCTCTAGTGCTCCTATCTCTCTTATATGTAACAACAATATTAACAACAATTTTGGTTGTTTTTTTAATGTATGTGAAAGTTTTTTCTTTGCTTAATTATTATTGATTAGGGTTCTAAATTTTAGGTTATGAAGATCAACATTAAAAATAATTAAATTTAATTATGAATATTCTAAAAAAAAAAAAAGAATCTTCTGACGGTTAAACAACTCATCAGAAGATTAATGAGCAATTCATACACGATGAACTCCCGACGCTGGTAGCCACCCCATCGAGAGTTTAAACTAACTCCCAATGTTGTATATATGGCGTCAGGAGTTAGCTTAAACTCTCGACAGGGTGGGGACCGACGTTGGGAGTAAGTCTTTCGAGAGGGATTTTTCGACTATACTCCCAACAACGCCAACAGCATCAGGAGATGATCTCCCGACTTGTTTTTGGCTATTTCCCGATGATGTTAGGCGTTAGGAGAGTACCTTTTTCTTGTAGTGTTATGTAGCTTATTGACATACCATCATGAATAAAATATTAAAATATATGTGTCAAAGTTTGATAGGATTTTGGATGGGTTCGAAGGCGGGTCTCAGACACTGAGAGTTTGGAGTTGATAAAACCTTTTACAAAGGGTGAAATCAAAGCTATTTTTAGAAGCATGAATCCATCAAAAGCTCCTGGTCCTGATGAAGCTCATGTAATATTTTTTCAAAAGTATTAGGACATTGTTGGTGATGAAACAGTGAATATTTGCCTTAGTGTTCTTAACGAGGAGGTAAGTGAAAATCCCATCAACAAGACTTTTATTACTTTAGTTTCTAAAGGTAAAAATCCGAAAGGACTAAAGAATTTTAGGCCTATTAGTCTCTGTAATGTGATCTATAAGATGATATCTAAAGCTCTTGCTAACAGAATGAAAAAGATTCTTGATAAAGTTATCTCCTCAACTCGATCAGCTTCGTGTCGGGTCGTCTTATTTTGGATAATGAGGTTCTTGGTTTTGAATGTATGCATGCCATCAATGACAAAAGGTAGGAAAAGATGGGTATGTTGCAATGAAGTTGGACATGAGCAAAGCCTATGATAGGGTGGGATGGGTTTTTATCAAGAAAATCATGGCCAATATGAGGTTTGATGATAGATGGATTGTTCGAATTATGAATTGTTTGAATTCTATTAGTTTCTCTGTCTTAGTCAATGACTCTCCTTATAATGAATTTGAGCCTAGAAGAGGTTTGAGGTAAGGACATCATCTTTCTCTATATTTGTTTCCTCTCTGTGCTAAGCGGGTGTTGGCCATCATGGATAGGGAAGTCTTTCTCTATAAACTAAATGGTTTACGTATTTTCTAAATTATGCCCCCCACTCACCCATATCTTTTCTGTAGATGATAGCCTCATATTCTTCAGGGCTACGCAAAGTGATTGTACGAAGATAAAAGAGATTCTTCTGGTCTATGAAGAAACAACTGGTTAAACTATTAATCTTGACAAGTCCTCCGTCATGACAAGCAGGAATATCAAGGCAGATTTGGCTAAAACGCTTAGCAAGTTGAAGTTCAAAACTTGACTCACTGGGCCAGTATTTGGGGATGCTTTCTCAAGCGGGAGAGACAAAAATAAAATATTTTAGAAAGTGAAGAATCAGGTGTGGTGGTTGAGAATTGGGAGGAGCGTATTTTCTCTTTGTGAGGCAAAAAAGTGCTCATTATGTCTATCGTTCAAGTTCTTCCTATATACACTATGAGTTGCTTTAGGTTTCCTGTTGGAATCTGCAAAGATATTAACCGTAGTAGTATTCTACTAAGAAAAAAAAGATGGCATGAGTTAAAAAGATATTAATTTGTTTAATCAGGCCATGCTTGCAAAGTATAGATGGAGAATTCTAAGGAACTTTAATAGTTTGCTCTCTAAAACCCTGAGCAACAGATATTTTAAAGATGTTTATAAAGGCCTTTCTTGGGAATAACCCCTGCTTGACTTGGAGAAATATCATTTGGGATAGGGATCTCTTCTCAAATGGCTTCAGATGGAAAGTGGGGAATGAAGCCCACATCTCAATAAAAAAAAGATCCTACGATTAGCAGAGAAGGCAATTGTAAACCTCTTTGGGTTAGCGATGACCTCAGAGGGAAAAAAGTGAAATATTTAATTGATGACTAGTTAGGCTGGAAGGCTTCAATTGTTAAGGAAAATTTCCTAGTTTCGGATGTTGAAGACATTCTTAACACCCCTCCTTCCCCCCGAGGAATGGTCGCTCAAAAGTTGAAATTATTTGGAGTTGGGACAATAAAGTTCTTTTCTTTGTCGGGAGTGCTAACAACTTTGCCTCTATGCTTAACTCCTGTCATAGTAGAGTCTCCTCTTCGACGGGTAGGAAAGACCCTCTTTTGAAGGTTTTCTAGAATATTAAGGCGGTTTTGAGGGTTAAGATTTGTGCTTGGAGAATCATAAATTATCGACTCTCTCCCAACTCGTGATAACATTAAAAAATGGGGATGATATTAACACATTATGTTTGTTTTTTTAGAAATTCCAAGGAGACTTCTAGTCATGTTTTTTGGAGGTGTAAATTTTCCCAAAAGTGTGGTGTGCTTTTTTTCTTATTTATTTGGCTCGTTTTCTGATTATAGAGATGATGTCACACCCTTCCCCATATTACCCTCTTAATCCGAGAAGAGATGTGAAAGCAGCAATTATTAAAACTCTTATGACAACTACTGCCTAACATACTCCTATAATCCTGTTTTCTAAGCATCTGTTAACCTGATATAAAGTTCAAAACTTATACTCAATGTATGCATAACTTCAACACCAACTTATAACTCAGGTGCTACAGTGCATAGAAATTCATATTTATTTACATAACAGACATAACGATATAAAACATTTGAGTTTGTAATCTTTGACCAACTGTACCCTAAATCCTCATGACATATACAGAAAAAACTAAGGTTAAACAAACATAGTGGACCAATTAGTTCTCAAGTTTCCCGAGAAATCCTGTTCAATGACTGACTGACAGATCTACTCGGTTTCGGGACGTCAACTGCTACCTGGGGAGGAAAACATTTAAAAAGTGAGCTTGAAAACTCAGCGAGTGACTAACTAGGAAAACATACGTTCATAAATAATATAAACATGCTTTCATAAACATTTACATGATCATAATCAGGGTTTAGAAAATATAACTAGAAAACATAAAATCATATCAAATAAAAACCCTAAAATAAAGCTTATCAATATCATACTATAAAATGCCACTACTCCATTGTCTAAACATAGAGGAAAGCCTTTTTGCTCAATCCCTACTACGTTAGCCTACACTGGAGTGAAAGCCCTTTTGCTCAATCACCTCCCAGCCTGAGTTGAGAGAAAGCCCTTTTACTCAATCTCAACATCAATAGCTAAGTCATACGTGGACATAGGGCTGGATTGGGTCCTAACCACCTTACCATACCTTCGGTGTCAAGGATTCCTAACATAACTGAAATCTAGGTATCTTACCATACCTTCGATACCAACATCGGAGTAGGGTTCATACAAGGCGTAAACATTGAAAAAATTTAATGAACATAAAACAGAATACTCATTTGAGCTGATCATACTTCATAAATTGTATGTCATCGCAAAGTGCCTTGTAACATCATATATGCTTATAAAACATGGGCATAGACTTACTGAAAAAAATGCATGTTGAACTCATAGATAACTTCATCATTTAAAAACATGGATCATGCAATCAATATTCATTTTAAGGAATGCGTTAAGAAAATCATGATATAAAACTTCTTATGAACTGTCCATATATTGAAATTCATTCATAACTAGCATTGGAAAACATTGTAAAAACTTATCACTCACTATCTTAAGCTACTTATCCAAGGGGTCTGTAAACCTCTCCCACTTGCATTTGTCCTGTAATAAGAAGAGGTCCCTTGGTTAATATCATTAACTCCCTTTTGAGCTTAACATAACACTTAACTTATCATTATCCCATACATAAATCTTACCGCATCATGGCTGAGTTCATTGCATTACTTATACTTAGCCATTTTACCTTCTTCTTGGCTAAAGACTGGCTACCCTCTCTATTGGGTGCTCAATGGTCATGAGAACACACTTATGTGTCTATGCGTCAATCAATCTCCGCATGCCTTACTTCACACCCATGCATGTTGTCGCATACCTCGGCAAGCTAACTGTTTGTTTACTCTTCGTTTGCAGCTGCCTGTTCATTCATCCATAGCATCATTTCAGATTCCAATCTTTTAAATCTTATAATTCTAATTCCAGTCATCAATTTGAAGGAACTCTTATGCAAGAATACTTCTGAGCGGAAGCGGATCGTTCCAAATATATTGTGACAGAATTACCACATTTACATTCTAATAGAATAGATATGCAATTAACAATAAATTACTAGCATGCTTTGAGAACTAAATAACAAGAGAACAAGAAAACATACCAATTGAAGAACCTTTCTTCACCGAAATCTTGCTCTCAGACAATGGACTGCTCCTTTCGATCTCGCTGGATCGTCCAAGCAATCATTCACCAAAACTCGGTCGTCTACTCACGAACAGCCTCCAAACGAACACAACAATGGGGATGACACCACCACTTAGAACCTCGGTATTCTCGGTGTGAGAATCCAAAAGTGTAGGCTCTGTTGGATTTGGTAGAGGGAAGAAGGAATGAAGATCGTATACAACGACCAAGCAAGTGTGAGAAGGCTGCATTTGTCGTATAAACAATGCTTGATCGTTTAGAAAAAAGTACACGATCATATAGTAAATAGGCTACGATCGTATAGACGATCGTTTAGTAAATGCTCAATTGCTAGACGATCATTTAGAAAAACTTATGTGATCGTTTAGAAAGAGACGCACGTGTATACGATCGTGTAGCAACGTTGAGCTATCGTGTAGTCACTCGGTTTGCTATGTGATAGGTTGTATACAACTCGTGAGCGAATTATGTGATCTCTTTGCAAAATGAAAATGATTTTCATTTTATTCTTCAGTTACNGAGGTGCACGTGTATACGATCGTGTAGCAACGTTGAACTATCGTGTAGTCTCTCGGTTTGCTATGCGATAGGTTGTATACAACTCGTGAGCGAATTATGTGATCTCTTTGCAAAATGAAAATGATTTTCATTTTATTCTTCAGTTACGAAAACTGAATGAAACCTCCCACTATCACACGGTTATGGAGAAAATGCTGGCACAATTATCCCATAATTGTCCAATTAAAAATAATAAATATAATCATATTATAACCATCAACCTATAGTTTAATATCACATATAAACCATAGTGTTTTCTCCTCCACAAGATATAAATCATATTTATATCTATTTTCCTCCAATTAATGTAGTATCTCATACATAAAGTCAATCATATCATATATAATTAACCAGTTCAATCATATCATATATAATCGAACTCCCTCTTGTCAAGTTGAACATTTCAAACTGACCCAAAAACTGATTCTCAACTTAAATCCATTGAGCTACCAAGGGAACTTTATGGACCTATGACTCAAAGCTCCAACGTTACATGAATAGCTAACTAAACTTTTTAGCCACAAGATCCACCATCCGTTAACTGTCAGGCATTCCACTAAAGATCGACAGTTGAACTCTTCTTACCATAGATATAATTATGTGTCCATCGGATATAAACAATCAAAAGTACGATAATCCTTCATAGATGCTCATAAGTATAGCTGGGCCAATTTACCATTTTGCCCATGTAGTGACATCTAACTTCTTAAGTACCACTGATCCCTCTATTGAATAATACAACATAGTCTTACTATGTGTGGACACATCTCGAACCATGAAAAGGGAGCAATCTATCTACTTATCCCTACTTTGGAAAGGAATGAATTCCATCTTGTGTAGCTAAGTTCCCAGCTTCCAAATCAGACGAATCCCCAAAGTGGTAGGTTTGAGTCGGCGACTTGGCCACTCGCACGCATGCAAATCAAAGGACCGCCCTCAATGGCATGAATTCCCAACTCACTTAGGATTGAGGTCATGTTACCTATGGTCATCCTAGTGAAGTGAAATCTCTGTCATGAATAGCATTATATAACGAGACGTTAGCACTTCGTGGTCAGGTCTTATGTAAACTCTTTGTATAGGATGCCCCCGCTCGCATGTCCCCACATGAATGATCAGGATCAGACCATCTGTAGCAAGTCACAACACTTGTAACTATTCTACAAAGCGGACCGCATCCGTAGCGTTACCAAGATAAAGTTTCCCTCCTATATCCATATACTAAGACCATTTTGGTTATCACTTAAGACATGATCCACATGTATGTCTCCACATACATAAGTTACATAATGATAACCAGGGATTTTAGTTTATTGGTTTGTGGTAAAACAAATAAAATATCTAATGTTCAAAGACAATAAGTGAAGAAAATATCATATATTATACATCACAAGTATTTGTTCAAAACTGTGTTTGCAAACTACAGGACACGAGAGTTTAGGGAATCATCCCCAACACAATTAACTAAGTTTCTTTCCATTAATGTGCTAAAAAATTTATTAACATGTTTACCTTAGAATATGAGCGTTAAATCCTCTTGATTTGGCTGGAAAACTTCAAGTTCCTTCAAGCTTGTTCAGTAATCCCCTAATACTTTGAGAGCTGCAAATGATATCACCTTCTTCTTAGGCGTTGGAAATTTTGCAAAACTAATTTTAGCATAATCATAGTCATGATCGCATCACCTCGTCTTAGGTGTCCTTGGCAAACACTGCATAGTCAATCTTTACTTTCTTAGCATACCTTCATATCAACAGAGTGGGCCATCATCGCATTTGTCCATGGAAATCTTGTCTACCAACCTTGGCCGCTAACTACCTTGCGATCATCCTAGCATTCTGCCTTAGCATCTCATTTGGAGTACTTGTCTAGGCAACTCCGCCACTAACATGCAGCCTATACTAGCCTTCTCTAACCTTAGATGAAGTTGGTTGCATACTCCTACCTACCTTGGCCAACATCATATTTGACAGCTAACCTGACTTTTCTTCATGATCTTCGCCTACTTTATGGCTATACTTAGTCACAATCTTCCTTCATTAAACACTTGGTCACATAGCATTTTGGGAAATGCATGATTTGACATGACTTTGTCGCATGGACCTTCCATTTTTCTTCTGACTGTTAATCCCTTTCATGCCCGAAAGCTCAACATTTAACATTTAGAATATTTTCTTCTCCCTTAACATCACATACATGCTTTTACACCTTCATATTATTACAAACATTGCAACTATCATAAACATAGACTCACAATAACATTAAACACATAATTAGGAGGACTTAAGCATAATTAACTAGTAAATCGAGTTTAGGGGTTTACAGATGAGTGGTCTACTATGGATTCCTGGAAGTGGTTGGTGAGCAAGCTTAGAAAATATGATCTTCCGAAAGATGTTTGTGTGATGTGGAGTATATAGAACCATGGAAATCACCTTCTCTCCTTAGATTCTTGTTGTAAAAAGTCTAATATCCCTCAGGTGATTAACCTGGTTGATAACTCTCTCCTCAGTCTTGGTGGGGGAATGTGTTCCTCGCACCGATAAGGTTTGAGAGAATCCCCCCCCCCCCCAAGGTTGCTAGAAGCTCAATGCGGATGCCTTATGGAGCAATGAAAAAAACTTATGGTGGATTAGAGTGGGTGGTTTGTGACTCTTGGGGATCTCCTAGTTGAGTTGGGTTTAACCATTTTTAAGATGGTTAGCTTATCAAAGCACTTAAAGGTGGAGGTGATGCCATCATATTAGGGTTGTTGTAATTTATCCCGATGTCTAGGTTTTAGAAGCAGTCCTTCATTGTTGAATTTGATTCAATTGAGATCATTTGTGTTCTAAATAAGTAATCAACTGATCTTTCAAAGACAAAAAAACGTTATTGAAGCCACGATTGAGATTGCATTTCGTGGATGTGTTATTGTTGAATTTGATTCAATCAAGATCATTTGTGTGCTAAATAAGTCATCAACTGATCTTTCGAAGACAAAAAAACGTTATTGAAGCCACGGTTGAGATTGCATTTCGTGGATATGTTATTTCTTATGTTTATATTTAGTTTCTCGTTCTTGATTATTTTTGTGGCCTACCTTCTTCTGTTTAAGAAATATATGAGACCGATAGGGAATCTTGTTTCCCGAATTGGTCGTTCTCTATTCTCCATGAGGATTGTGTTGGTGGTTTGGTATTTTTTTAATGAAGTTCGATTTTTTTAAAAAAAGGGACAAATACAATTTTAGTCTCCAAATTGTTCTCAATCAATATATATCAAAAGTAACAACTTAATCAAAATCTTCTATACCACCATCTTCTTAATAAATTTTATTGAGAGACGTAAAAAAATGGCCAAAGCAAGCATAGTTCAACAGACACCAATATGTGTTAGTGACTAAAAGATTTGTGATTTACCACATTGGACTAAAAAAACAACATAGAAAGATAGAGAGAAATAGACTATTTCCTCTCTATAATAATAGAATCTCATCTCATTAAACAGCTGCCACTGCTCACACATCACATTTAGTGAGAGAGAAAAAATTGAAAATTAAAAAACAGGCAAACACCCTGAAGAGTGAAACCAAACATGAGGACATATCCTTGGACTACAAGGTTTCGTTGTCCTTACATATAATAAGACAATATTATACATCAAAACTCCAAATTCAACTTCAGAAAATATATATATATATATATATATATAAAAAAAAAAATATAAACATAATCAGCCTAATCAAATTTACAAATAACGGTTTCTGTCACTCCTTTTCTTTCGGGCGATAAATATCGTATTCTTTGCAAAGGATTACCCGTAACATGTATATATACTTTGTTGGCCTAATACGTAAATTTCCATTGCATAAAAGGAAAATCTTATTTGGGGTATATACTTAATCTGGAAGGGAGAAAAAATTTTAAAGGCTAAAATCACCTAAATCTAACCACAATGCATGATATATCATCTTTACTTTCTTTCTCCAGAGCCTCAGTTATTAACTGCTTAGCAGCCTTCAATGGGTCTTTAATTCTTCGAGCAATATCGACTGCTTCTTGATTGGCCATGACCTGTTTCATTCACATTCATAAGAAGAAAGAAAATGTAGATAAAAATGGGATGATTCTAGAACAAGAAATTTGTTCTCCATTGGTTTTGCACCCTTTGCTGCTGTAAATGTATAGGTGTTAATGCAAAAAGAGTCTAAGGAAAGGAAGCTGATAATAGCACCTTCCAAAGACCGTCACTGGCGAGAATTAATATGTCCGTGTTGGCATCTACATTAACATCACGTATGTCAGGATCTGATCGCAAGTGAGATTTGAGACTCTTGTCTCCAAATGCTCGTGAAACTGCTAATTGGCCGTTCACTCGAGGTACGTCTCCTGTTTTTACAAGAAATTTGACACGTAATCACGAATGAATTCAAAAACTTAAACTGATGGGTTATGGTAAACTTAATATTATATCAACACTTTAACACTCCATCTCACTTGTGGGCTTGAAAATTTGTTGAAAGCCCAATAAGTGGAGTACAATATTAATTGGGGGAGGAAATAACCTTATAGGGGTTTAAACTCAGGACCTCCAAACTTATAACATATTAAATCATCAATCAACCAAAAACTTGAGTTGGTAGGTTATGGTAAATTTAAAATTATATCAACATTCTTAACACAACAAGAACATGATGGAAAAAAAAGAGCATGAATTCGAACGTTTATTGAACCAACCTTGATTACAACAACTCACAATTTTTCTCAGAAAAGAAATAAAACAACTCCTCTCTATTTCAATATTCGGTACTTTAAAAGTTGCAAAAGACAAAGTACTAATTATCAGTGATCCCCGTTTCTGACTATGATGCTAAGGGTATGGTTGGAATAAATTTTGAAGTGTTTAATTTAAAAAATAAGTCATGTTGGAAGAAATGAAGTGTTTGATAACCACTCAAAATAGCTTTTCAAGTGTATTTTAATCATTTTTTAATCAAAAGTATCTAAATAAAAATGAGTTTGTCGAAAAATACCTTTTCTTGATACAATCCAAACAAGCCCTAAAAATAGTGATTTAAATCATTCAAAAATCATAAACGGATGAGGACAGTACAAAACGCGTAAAAGGGCAAAATTAAACCCAACGACTCAGTTTCTTGCAACACTAGAATTTCGTGAGATGTCAAAATAAAAGTTTCTAAATTTGAATCCTACATTAAAGGACTCCTAATTTTCTCTCCCATCAATGTGGCTAAAATCTTGACCATCATTAATATTAGTTTGGCATGAATTTTGAAAATGTGAAAATTAATTAAAAGCACTTATCAAATGTTGTGTTGTTTGGTTGTGTTTGTCAAAATTGCCCAAAACAGTTAAAAGTAAGATTCATACAAGTCATCCCAAACTTTGATTCTTCTCATGATTTTTTTTCATAAATTAATAACGTGGTCGTGAGTGCAAGCTATTTATAAACTTTTCAGAAGATTAAAAAGAATGATAAAGTGGTGCAATTTAGATAAAGAAAAGGAGCAAAAAATTATAGGCTTTAAACAATTTTAAATTTTACTCTTCGATTATGGGACATGGAATTTCAGTAACAATTTTAACCTTCATGATCAATTAAACTTTTAACTGGGGTGGTAAAATTGGCTGGCTGTTTTAAAATCTCTAAACATCTCAACCACTATTGGTAGTTCATCAAGAATGAAGCAGTTAACACATAACAATGGAGAGGAACCCAACCTAAACAGATTCTTCAGATAAAAGAATTCCAAAGGAAAACAAACAATTGCATATTGTGGCACCAATACAAATTTACCTGGCATGTTTGAAACGAAGCCACCTTTATTCTCAATGAGGCGCCGTTCTGTATTCGGCTCATGATCGATGGTCATCTGTACAGCTTCACCCCCTCTAGAAAGAACTGCACGTGAATCTCCAACATTGGCCACCCACAGTCTTTGACCATTAATCAGAATAGCAGTAACAGCAGTTGATCCACCACGACCCAAGTCAGAGCTGTGGGATAGAATCGCTTGGTCAGTCTTCTCATATGCTTTTGAGATGGAGCTGTTGGGGTCAACCCAAAACTCTTCCTATAATGAAAAAAGTGAAAGTAAAAACCAGAGGAAGAGCAGTAATATGAATGGTTAACTTAGAAGTTTTCAAGCTAACATCCTACCTCTTTCAAGATGTTAGGAAACAAATGCTTTTGTAAGTAGGCAGGCACACTTTCTCCTAAATGGCCATCGTATATCGCAAAGAGCCCCAATTCATGTTCTTGAATCTGAACAAACTTAGCAACATGGTAATCTTCCATGGGATGATTAGCTTTCCCTTTAACCAGGCAGAACCCATACTTGATTATCCCCTCATGACTTCTTCCTTTACCATAATTCAATGCGGATCTAATCTACATGATCAAATTGTCAACAAAAGTAAAATTCACATAATGCAGAACGAAGTACGAGAATCTAAAAACAAATTCATTTGGATTACAGATTTGAAAAGAAAACATTTATTCAACTTAATAACAGAACCCCATCCCCACGTGTTTTCCCGTTTAGTTTTCTTTGGTAGGGGATTCAGTATAGCAACTAAGACGCCACTAGTATACCAATCCTTCCGTGTATCCTATTCAAAATATCATTCATTTGGGGCAGCATCAGCTTGAGGACAAGAAACTAAACCAATTCCCTCAACATATAGAAAACTAAACCTATGCATTATGCCTTGATCATACAGACTTTGGTAGAATTATAAGAATTTCCTCAACCACCTGAAGAATTGATCCATAAATCTACCTAGTTCATAAAGAATTTTGATAGAATTACAAGAATTCTGTTGCTAAAAAGAAGAAGTCCCCAAACACAAGGACAGAGCAAGAACATACAAAATTGAACACAAATTTTCTGTGGTTAGAATGAAACAATACAATTACAATTGAAGAATGAAAGAAAAATAATAATAAAGAGGCTGTCCTTACCCCAGAATATGAAGCATTAAAACAGCATAGTTTATCCATAAGTCAAATTCGAAAATCCCCTTTCTGCTAATTTCTCAACATCTATTCCTCCAACAATCCAATCCAAAAAGAAAATTCGAATGAAACCCAGTTCCAAAATTCAGCAACTGCACCATGAAATTCCAAAAAATTAAGAATCCAAAAGGAGAAATAAGAAAGAAAACCCTTAAAACACAACCCTAAAACTCTGTGAAAAGCCAAACAAAAGAAGTAAAAACAAAATAAATAATGAAAGGGGTTACCAGAGAGTATCTGAAATTCCTCTTGAATTATCAAATTAAAGCAGAAAAAAGAAGGGGGGAAAAAAAACTGGGGTTTGGTTTTGCTGCTCCTTGTGTGCGGCGCTGCTTCAGGCTTCAGCTTCTTGTCGTTGATTTTGGTTATTTGTTATTGTTGCAGTTTTTGGTTCTTCAATTTGAATAAAAAGAATTATAATGACAAAGGGAGAGAGAAAAAGGAGAGCGAACATCAAAATACAACCTTTTTTAATTTTCTTTGAAAAAGCAAAATTAATTTACTAATTTAAGAGAAAGTTTGAAAGAGGCCGAAGAATCGGAGGATGCCTTTGTTTCCACTACCATTATTTGCATATGCAACCGTTTTCGAAGTCTAACTAAGCAAATTAATCATAATCATTTTTTAAAAATAATAAACTTTGTTAAATTAAATAAAAGTATTATTATATGATTAGAAGGTTATAGGTTCAAATGATGAATTTTTACTTATTTTTTAATTTAAAAAAAAAAAAAGAAAGAAAGAAAAAAATGCTGCCCACAAAGTGGGACTAGGACTTTCTTCTATGTTGACTTTCTTCTTTTCTATTGTTTACTTTTTGTTTCCTTTCTCTCTCTCCTTAATCATTTACACTTTTTCTTTTATTTTATTTAATATCTTTTTAGGTTATTTTCAAATTTAAAAAATTAAATTAAAATATTTACAAATATAAGAAAGTTTAACCGTGTATGTATGATAAACCGTAATAGACCACACTATATGTATCTATCATTTGTAGATATTTCAACAGTTTTGTCATTTAAAATAATATTCATTTATTTTAAATTTTTTGTTTTTTTTTTGTTTTCTATTTTTTAAATATGTTTATTTTCTCTTAAATTTCTTACTATGAATTTGATTTTTTTTATTTTTTATTTTTGGAGGAAACACTTACATTTTAGAGAAATTTTTAAAACAAAACTACTTCTTGATTTTTTTTTTTTTCAAATTTTGGGATATTTTTTAAAATATTGATGAAAAGTGAATAACAAATCAAAGAAATTTATAGGTGGAAGTAGTGTTTATAAGTTTAGATGTCAAAAATAAAAAGCATAAAACTAAATAATTATCAAACTGAATTTTGGTTTTTCGTTTTAAAAAAAAAAAAATAAACGTATAAACACTACTTGTACCTATTGATTTTTTTGTGATGTAAACATAATATTTGTACCATCAATCACAAAGTCAAAAATAAAAAACTAAATAAATATCATGAACTTATATAATTTTTATCAACCTTCTCTTTTATCCCTCTCTTTGAGTGAGTTCTTCAACTTTGAAACATCTCATTAAAGATCTTGAATTCTATTAAAATTTTATTTAAAAAAAAAATCACTTTTTTATTTACAATGTTACATCAACCGAAGATTCAAACATACTAAAAATAATAATATTTATCGATAAGGTAAGTTTAGATTAGTCATTGATTTGTATTTGTTAGATCATTTAATAAGTAAAGAAATGGAGTTTGTGCCATTCTTAGCTCATTTTTTTTTCTAATTAACTTTTCTTTGAATTATCCATTTAGATATAGTTCAATGTATTAATTACTATCTTATATAATTCGATGCTCCCACTTTTATAATTGTGAAACGACGAACGATATTAAAAATTTGAGTAGATTTTTATTAATTTAATTTTTTTCGATTCAAATATAGGATGGAAGATTGAACAACACTCTTTAGATATAGAAACCATGTGCTCAATTTGACTAGTTAATTTAAATGATTGGACTTTGAAGTAATTTGATATTTTTTAATTTTATGTTTTTATCAACATTTTACAATACTGTTTTAATAACAAATTAGGAGAAACATGCAATAACTCCGCATGTCTCGGTTAAGTACATGACTTTGACACGTGGCAGTGCCATTGCAGACAAAGTCACCGACCACCGGGGACTTGGCCAGGCCAAGTGTGAAGGCAACCAAGAAACTTCCTATTCCACTCGCTTTCCATATTTATTTCATTTTAATTTAACATGAATTAATACAAGTCAGTAATTAATTAATTATAAATTAAATTATAATAATCTAAATGGATTTGTTTAATTAAACTTGTACTGATCTATTATTAGCATTTCGTCAAGTTTTCAATCATCAATTCTGGAAAGGAAAAAGCTAAGTGAACTCTTCCGTTTGCCACCAAATATGCTTATGATCTTTCAATGGGTCAAACTAATATTAAAACAGTGATTAGATTACCTAAACAAAACTACGACATAATTATATTTAGTAGACGATGACATAATTGAAAAGAAACAAAAGAAGAGAATGCTATTCACGTAACTAATAATAAACATATCAAATAAGTGACAACCCTTGAATTTATATAATAAATAATCGAATGGCTATTAAGGAAGGAAAATCTGAAAAAATAAATATAAAAAGTGGGGCTTGAAACTAGGTCTAAAAGGGTTTTGATGTCATATTTATCACTATGCCAACTACTAATATTAATATTATGTCAATATATATATATATTATAAAGAACATAAAGTTAAAGAGGAGTTCGAGCTCCAGATTCACCGGTGGCTATATCAAGAAAAATAGAGAGATAGAAAAATAGATGGAAAGTTGCAATGTTGATTAGATTATGGCCTACAACCATACACTTAATACTATTAAAAAGATATTGAGGGAACTTTTCAATATAGGAAATAAATAGAAGTTATATAACATAATAGCATAATAACTTAATATAAAACACTATAACAAATAATATTAAATACACTAACGGTCAAATTTATATATGGTGAGTTTTATGATATATATATATATATTCTTAAGAAAAATAGTTAAATATGGACCATTATTTATCTTGTGAATGAATATGACACGTTACAATTGAGCAAATATCTTTTTTATATAGTTTTAAGAATATGTTAATATAAAATTTTGAATACTATTTGTTCTTGGTTGTTGGATGGTCTCAAGCTAACAAGCAAATATAATTTTTTTTGGAGAAAAATGTTGATGGAGTGAAAAAAAACTAGTGAAATAGGTTATTATTTTTCATTTAATATTTATAAAACACACAATAACTTCTAATAATAAGAAATAAGAGATTTGATCAAACAGAGAAAGGGTAAATCAAAAGGAAGTGACAATTTGAGCATAGTTTAATTGGTTATAATGTTATATCATTGAAAAAAATATCAAGAATAATAATAAAAAAAGGAATAAAAATAATAGTTTTGGAGTTATAAGGACGAGATTGAAATTAGTTAAAATTGTAGGGAGTAAATGGCTGGTTTAACAGAAGATGGTTATATTAAGAATAAGAACAAAAATAATAGAATAAATAATAAAAATAGTAAATGGAAAAATCTAAACTTTAAAAGAGAGAAACTATCCATTAGGGAGGGAGCTGATTTGGCAAAATAAGAACAAATAATGACGTCATGAGTTGAAACAAATCCACAAATAATCAAAAGCGCGTGAGAAAGGAGAATTGACTAGACGGTCGGTTGAGCGAGTCAAAGCTTGAGCCACAATCATCTTATTGTTAATTCAAAAATCTGAAAACTCAAGTCCTTTCATATTGTTTTCTTTTTCTATGTCAAAAATTCTTTTCATATTATTTTGGGTTATAATTTTACCACTTTCTTATTTTTATCTCGCTAACATTGGTCGAATGAATGTTCTTTTTCAATTTTCGCAAAAGCTAAAGTAAAAGGAAAAATTACCATTTCATTATCCGAGTTTTTGAAAAATATGTATTTTTTATTACTGAATTTTCAAAACATATTTTTTAGCCTCTAACGATCTTATATGTACCTTTTTAGTTAAATTTATGAACATTCATTTTATATTTAATATGTCCAGTTTTAGTTCTTGAACTTAGAGGTTTGTGTCTAATTAGTAATAAATTTATGAATTTTCAATTTTATATTTAATATGTCCAAATTTAAAAGTTTGTCTAATGAAACTTGAAATTTTCAATTTTGTGCCAAGTAGATTTGTAAGTCTTAAAATTTGTTAAATATTTAAAAAATCGATTAGACAAAATTTAAATTCAAAGATTTGTTTGACACAAAATTGAAAGCTTAATCAATTAGATATATATGTTTTACTTAATAAGACCCCGTTTGGTAACCATTTAATTTTTTGTTTTTGTTTTTGAAAATTAAGTCTATTTCATCTATATTTCTGACCATGATTTACATCTTTCTTGAGTACAATGATTGAATTTTTAGCCAAATTATAAAAACAAAAACAACTTTTTGAAAGCTAATTTTTTTTAGTTCTCAAAATTTGACTAAGTTTTTTTAAACCATGGGCGAAAAGTAGATAACAAAGGAAGAAATTTCGGGTAGAAGTAATGTCCATAGACTCAATTTTCAAAAACAAAAACGGGACTTAAATTATCAAACTTTTAAAGATCTATTAGATACTTTTAAAAGTTCTATCAAATAGACACAAGCCTTATAGTTTAGAGACTAAAATAATGTTTGTATCAAAATTTGTTGTGGTATTCGTTGATTGTAGATGAAAGTATTGCCACAAGCTAAATTTTTGTCTGATGGTGAGGCGAAACTACTCAAACGATTGAGATTTCATTTGGTAACCATTTGTTTATTATTTTTGTTTTTGAAAATTAAGTTTATTTCATTCATATTTTTTACAATGATTTGCATATTTCTTAAGTACAATGTTTGGACTCTTAACCAAATTCCAAAAACAAAAAATAATTTTTAGAAAGCTATTTTTTCTTTATTCTCAAATTTTGGCTTGAATTTTTAAACTATTAGTGAAAAGTAGATAACAAATGAAGAAATTTGGAAGTAAAAGTATTGTTCATAGGTTTAATTTTCAAGAACAAAAATAAAAAATAAAATCGTTACTAAACGAGGCCTAAATAATTTTGTTTATATATATGGTATTCTCTTATTTACTTTGATCCAAATAAGTTAGTTTTATTTATTTTTTTATTTATTTTTGAAAGAATCTAAGTGCTATTGTTTTAATTATATAGCCAATATTACAAAAAGAAATTTAGCACATGTTTAGCATGCAAAATTGTTGTATGAAATCACAATTTCCTTCAAAGCAACCCAACACAAACATATTATTATTCTCAAGCCTCTCATTTTTGTGGAAATTATACTAATATCTTTTTTATTTCTTGCCTATCAAACCTCGAATCTAATTCTACATTACTCTAAATCACAATTTGTAAAGAAAAAAAATAATTAATTAAATTTTAATGAAGTTATTCTCGATGTTCTCATTTTAATTCTATGAGACCAATACTTTCTTATTTTGGCAGGTTAAATCGACAAGTACATGAATGGGAGGAGATCAGAACGAATATTTAATTCTATTATTTGAAGTTTAATAATTTAGACCTATTTCTTAACTATCAAGGTTTTTAAATTTGAGTTTATAAATACCGTCGTCTTCACTTATGTTGGCGCTAGGATCTCATTCGTCTTGAGTTGCTTTGTGGGTGCCTGATGGTCTTGACCTATAACCCGTTTTTCTGTAGTCTGGTCTTGATCTAGTCAAGTTGATCTTCGTAAGAGATCTTCATATCGATATAGTGCTGAGCCTACTACACTTGATGCCTAAGTTAGTACAAGAAGTGAATGTTTAGTAATAAAAGAGAAATTGTTAGTTTTTTGGACTTTAATCTCTAATTAATTAATACATTGATAATAACAAACCTCCTTTACTACCAATTACTCTTATACTAATTGGTGCTCAAAGTATTATTATTAATTTCTTGATTGCTTTGGATTTAAATTATTTGCATGAAATTATTGTTTAATTTACTTACTATCATAAAGTGTATTAACTTGCTTAATTTGGGTTCATGTTTGAAAAAAAAAAAAATTAGTTTTATAAACCCTATTCACCCTATTTAGGATTGCCAAACTGATCCTACAATAAGGTTGTCGCTCTCCTTTTGAGATTACTTACCCTCCTTGTAGGGTGGTTGAAAGGGCTATTTATAAGTCTATCCTCTAACACATGTTCGTGTGTGATGGCAGGTAGTGTCGGGGATGTTACGGCGTTCAAGGTTGTAGAGTGTCAAATCAACCTCAACTCGTTTATTTTTCGATTGTTATATATTTACCGGCTAGGCTAGTGGACCCAAATCCCAAAGCATTGACATACCTCTTTTGGGATGCATGTTCTCTTATGCTCTTTTCTGAATACTTTTTGGGCTAGACTGCCCATGGACTTTGAGCCTTGTCTTGAACAACCCTCAATAATTTATAAATTTTTATGTTTTGTTATCATTTTTTAATAACGTTTTCAAAATCCAAGACAAGTTTTGTAAACTTTCAAAAAAGAAAAATCAAAACTTTTATTTACTTTTATAATTTGATTAGAAATTCAAGTGTTTCTTTTAACTAACGTGAAAATCATAATTATAATTAAAATTTTGAGAGGAAAACAAACCTAAAATTTAAAAATAAAATAGAAACAAGCCTAAAAATTTAAAAACAAAATTATATTGACACTAATTCATATGTTTAAAGTTTCTAGGATCTCACTAAGTAGAGAATATAAATGAATTAAAATATCTAGAATTGGCTCAACGTAGCTCAAAGTTATAATAAAGGGAACTTAATAAAAAAGAAAAAAAAATGATTTTTGAGGTAATTTAAGTGTTGACTTTCTCTTAGTGGTCCCAGAATGGAATCTGATGCCTCCCCCTCCTCAAATTGTGCAGTTCATTTGATGCTTTATTTTTCTTTCAAATGTTGAATATTTGCAAAAAAAAAATGTCCAAGAAGATTGATTAATAGTGTGTTGAAATAACTTTTAGAATAATATTCCATCTTAATTAATAAATTAAAGCTTTAATATTCTTGGATTAACTTAAAATTTAATTTTGAAGAAATTATCCAAAAAAATTGAATTTTAGATGTTTAACTGAAAATCTTCAATATATATGGTAGAAGAAAGAAAACATATTTACGATGAGTATAATCACTTTTAAATATTTAAACCATTCTATAAAAATGTAAGATATAAAATCATTTATAGTAAAGGTAAAATTACCTTTTTGATCTCTAAGTTTTTACTTATAGGTGTTTTTAGAACATGCATTTTTTTTATTAAATTGTATAAATCTGTATATAATTAACTTACAAACATTTTGAAGTTAAAAATGAATACAACTCATGTCTCATGCTTAACGAAAATACATGTTTATTTTGGTTATTACAATTATTTTGCAACAAATTTGTACTAATTTTTGGATCACTATAAGCTAACTTTCTATATTTTAATCTGAAATTTATTAGGCTACAACAATTCTAAACTATACCTTAATCAAACAACTAATGGTTGAGGGAATATAGGCTTTTTGGCCTGTAAAAGGAAAAAAAAAAAAAGAAGCTATATTATGCATTTTGTTGAAAAGAAAAAGAAAATTTCTCGGACCAAGCATAAAACATAGTCGAACAAAGCTATGTCATATTGAACTTTATTCATTTTTAAGTCATTTGTGAGAAGATGATTCTTTCCTTTTCCTTTTTTTTTTTTTTAAAGAAAAATTCAATGACTCGAGAAATTCAATCAAGCAAACCCAACTCGTTTGGTTTGGATTGAATTTTCAACTCATTTTAATTGATTTTGCATTTAAATAAATGAAAACTTGATATATTGGATTAGTTTATGGATTCACCTAAAAATTAGTTTAACTTTATGTGAATCAAGCTAAAGTGATTATTAATATTTAAAATATCTTGTTTACTTACAATATAATTATACATGCATATATTCATTTTAATTTAGTTATTATTTTTGGATTATTTATTCTCTAACAACTTTTAAAGACATTTTTTTTTCTTTAGAAAGTAACTTTTCGTAATTTACATTGAAATTTAATCGTTTATCTTTGATTTCAATATTGGAAATAATTTTTTTAATTTTTTAATTTTTTAATTTTTTATTTTTTATTTTTTATTTTTTATTTTTTTTTTTTACATATTGACATTTTATTTTTCTTAAAATAATAATTACATTGTTAGGTTAGATTAGGTTCATTATTTAATAAAGGTTCTTCGGATTGAAAATTTTACAATGCCAAAATGAGCGTAACTCAAGGTATAATGCTTCAACCTCGAGGTTAGATGTTTGATTCTCCCACCCCACATTTAATTCAATACCTTTGAAAAAATTACAACCCAAATAATTAAATTGGTTTTGAAAATGCCCCAATCCAACTTAATCTAACCCATGAAGACACTGTGTACAAGATTAAGAAGACATTTATCAAGTTTTCAACCCCATAAGATTCGGAAGAACAAGAACATTGTCTTTTCAAACATCTCAAACCTTCATCAAGAGAAAAATGGTGTCTTGCAAAGATGGTGATCAGCATTTATCTTAGTAAATAAAATGAGTGCAATCTCCTCATCTAGATCCAATTGCTCAGTGCCATATGAAAATGACCATGGGGCAGCCTTGAGCAGATAAAAACCGAGAAAGAATCTCACAACTTTCTTCTTTTTGTTTACAAAGAAAGAGTTAGGCATCTGAACTTTAAAGGCAAGCAAGATAGAGAAACATTTCCATAGCTTAAGCATAGGCTTACAAGAATCCGGGCTAGTCGCAAACTTGAGTTTATTCAAAGACGACGACAATCGCTATTTCAATTCTCTACCCTTGTGTTACAGCTACACAAATTACAACTTTCACTATACAGCATAGCAAGACTTATGATACAACCGTAATAACGGAAAGAGCGCGAGAGGGAGAGGGAGGGAGATGACAATCAGCAGATGAACTGCATCTATCAGTTAGGAATTTCATACACATGACAGTGACCAATGGTCAAGTCAGATTGGTGGAGAAAGTAGAACATGTTAGTTCGTTGCTGGTTCACCATCTGGCTGACTTGACCACCCTTTATAGAATAGCATTGAGTGAAATTGCATTGTCCTCCTCTATCTGCTAGTTTTCCCATATTTGCCACTCACCTGTTAAAGAAAAGCCCATTGAATCATGTCAATGACACAGAAACAACTGTAACAAACATGAATTTTCATATTATAGGATGATGATTATGCAGCGCAACGTTCATATTTTTTGCTAGAAGAATTTCGAGACGGAAAAAGAAGTCCAAGCTACCAACAACTTCTTGTGGGATATATGGCCATCAGAGAAATGAACATTTTATCTGCTCTACTGCATATGATTCACAAGTTGTTACCCAGTCTGAGATAGTCGCCTCCAATTGATTATTTGATGAGTCTGTTGATGCCCCTGCAGGAATGAAGAGCTTGTTCCAATGCCATTTTCATCAACCACAAACTGCTCCGTGTAACTTGAACTTGGTGGAGACCAAACCGGAACCACACCTCCATCTCTCTCTCTTCTAACATCACTACTGGAAGAAGACTCTGCAGTGGAGTCTTCAACAGAAGTTCTTAGGGCTATACCTGCGGTATAGGGATGTCGAGTCTGTGTCGGAGCAGTTGGTAGAGCTCTTGGGTTTACTGCATCTCTGGTGGGCTCTTGGGGTAGATTTGCATTTGTAGGTACTTCTGCTCTACCATCTTCTGCTGTACTTTGAATATTCAAAGAAGGTTCATCTTCTAATCTCACCGAACTAGTCATGCTTGGGACCATCTGATCCTCGTAGCACCGAACTGTATGAGCGTTAATCCTTGCAGGCTCAAGGTCTTCCTCCTCCATTGCTATGTCTTGAGGAAACGCAATTGGGATCGACTCAGAAGAGTCCCCAAGTCCCTCTTCAGTTCCATTCTCAATCGCAGCCCTTGAAGCCGCTTCTTGTTGCCACATCTCTGACAGCGCTTCTTCCAACCTAGCTTTAGCTGCATCCAGTCCTATGATGGGAAGAGGGTAGTTTGATCCAAGCTCGATCCCAGCAGCTTGGAGCACAGATTCTGGTGCATTCCATGGGTGATGAATCCATTCAGTGGGCAATCTTGAAAGTTCAGGAAGCCATCTCCGGACATATTCTCCATTTGGGTCAAACTTATAACCCTCCAGCTGTAGAAAACCAAATATTAGTACAAATAATTGCTTTCATAAACACATGTAATACAAGAGCACAGGCAAGCAAATTGAGGACTTAAGTCTAGTCCATTGCAGAGGATAGCAAAAGTTCCAGTTATAAAATAAGACCATTTTTGGAAATTTCATTTCTAAAACCTTCAATAAGAAACTTCTTTGCACAAAGGAGTAGGAAGATATTAGCTTTTAGATAAATTCAGAGGATACATGTGAACATTTGAGGAAGAACTCTAAAAGTGTGTGCACCTGTGGATTGTCAATGCGATCAAATTCACGGCTGTCAGGAAGTGTTCCAGATATGTATTGCCAACCGAGCGCATCACTCTCTAGGTCCGCATCCAAGAGAGTATCCCAGAAATACTTCATTCCCCATCTCCAAGGAAGCTGCAGAACCTTCACAAAGAAACTAGAAACAACAACTCGGATCCGATCGTGCAGCCACCCCGTAGCCCACAATTCCCTCATACCAGCATCCACTAATGGATAACCAGTTCTTCCTTGCCTCCATGCCTTAAAATAGCCTTCATCTACAACCCAGGGGAAGAATTTAAGATGACCAAGAAGAGGCCTTTCATGACTGTACGGATGGTTGAAACTCATGTATCTGGAATATTCTCTGAGCCCAATAGACTTGAGAAACAAGTTGACACTCTCTTCGCCGGCTTTGTTTCCTTCATTGGCCCATAAGACCTGCTTCATTCGAACAAGATGGAACACTTTTCTCACACTTACCTCTCCGAAATGCAAATGGGGAGACAGAAATGAGGTGGTTGCACTATCCGCCTTCCTACGGTTTTTTGAGTATTCAAGTAATGGTCCATTGATGAATGTGGTCAAAGCTTTATCTGCATTGCTCCATCCAGGAGACCATGCTCGGGCGAGAAGTGCATTACTTCCCTTCTCTGATTCATCTTCAAATACCAACGTGTCACATGGGCACCTAGATGCATCCCCTAAAGGAGCAAAGAGAACATGTAGAGTGAACATTTAAGACAGATGATGTTCACAAAACAGCAACATATACATGCCTTAGATAGAAGAGATAGAAGCAATATATTGGGGGGGGGTGGTGTCGAAGTTCCCACAAAATGCTACATTCCCAAAGTAGAAACAATGAATGAACAACAAGCACATACTTCAAATGTGAAAATATGTAATGATTTAGTTCCACGGAAAGCCCAACCATACCAAAAAGTTTTTACTCTTAAAGGAATTGGTGGCTTTTGACCATCTACATCGGAGATTCAGAAGAATCCTCCTTTCCATGGTCTACTAGTTTGCAAGTAACAATCTCTTAGAAGGATAAGAAGTACTCCAGAAGAGAATATCAACCTGAAAAGTAGTTTGATGACTCTATATTTAAGTTCTCTTGACAAAGAATCGCAAAAGGTTGACCTTGTTGTTTCGGGTTAGCTATCTAATCTGTTTTATCTCTCAAAAAATTAAAAAATAAGCAAATAAAATAAATTGCATAAACCTAGCGCCTCTCTCCATTGGCTATTTGTTTTCTCGATCAGACAACAAAATTTCAACATGTAACGCCGTTGTTCTCAAATGCTATTCTATGTTTATTCACCAACTTAATAATAAGCCAGAACGAGCCACCCAAACATGTAACAAGCAATACTACTTTCTTATTAGTCTAACCAGAAGCCTTAATGATTCAACAAATGAAAGAAATAACATCACGATTTGGAACTTCGAGTAAAATAGTCCTCAAAAATTAAAGCAGGATGACCGGACTCTCTTGTATAAGAGTGTAAAATTATGTAGGAAAAGAGTGATTGTATCTGTTTTCCACCAATTATGTGAAACCAACCATGCAACTTCGTGGTACCCAAAACACATTTGATATAATAGAAAGGACGAGGACCAGCTGCTTTATTACTCTTCAAACTTCAAAATAAAAATGGATAAGCAAATATTTTAGAATCACGATTAGAAAGATTGTTCTCTCTTGTGAAAACCATCATGTAGAACAAACAAACACGACAACTAGAAAGTTACCGATCAATCAAATATTTGATAAGAAAAAAAAAAATGAAGTAAACACAAGATTTAAACTAGAGTATAGAAAAGCAACCTGAAATTATTCTCTTAGGTGGGAGTAGTGGCGCCTCTGGATCACAAGGCATGCTGAGACATCTCTCCCAGAAACCAGCAAAGGTAGTAAATGGATTGCCATTGGCATCCTTAACATCCCATGGCTCGTACAGTAAATCCGCATTGTAGGACCTCACACCAATCCCTTGGGCAGATAAAACCTCCTTAGCTCGATGATCCCGAATGAGCGACAGAGGATCTAACAAAACAAATTTGCTTTCATAAGAAATGTATTTCCAAATCATTATCACGATGTCAAAGAAAACACCATAAGTTACCAATTCTAAAGGAAGAACTATTCACATCACAACCATTTAAGAACCCTTCCTTCTTTCCAATTCTATGAAAACTCAAACACTTAAAGTAGCAGTCCAAGAAGACAATCTATATAAAAAAAAATAAGCAGAGTTCGCCTAGTAATTAATAACAATTGACAAGCAGATGAATAAAAATCTCAACTAATGTCACCCACATATCAATAAAACATCTTCATCATTTAAAAAAGAAAAAAAAAACTACAAACAGAAGCAAGATTAGATCACTATACAATTATTCCAAGCACATCGAAGAACAAAAAAATCAATTCTAGAAAAGGCTAATAGAAACGAACAAACAAACAAGAAAGGATTTGAAATTGAAGCGAAGAAGAAGGAGAAGGAGAAGAAGAAGAAGAACAGACCGTATAAGTGATTGAAGAAGAGATGAGAAGCACCAGTGGCTTTAACGACGTCAAGCAAAGCAGAAATGGTGTTGGTGGATCTCTTAGTGAGAAGAAAAGTACCAAGGCTTCTAAGAGAGGAATCAAGATGGGCTAAGCTTTGTTTGAGCCACCATCGGGAGACTCTGCCGGGATAATAGTGACCTTCTTCCTCCGGAGCCCAGATGAAGACGGCGACGACGGCGCCAGCCCTGACGGCGGCAGTAAGAGCTGGGTTATCTTCAACCCTGAGATCTCTTCTGAACCAAACTATGCTGCAACCGCCACCTGACATCTCACAAAATAAAAAGCAACCAATCCAACAACCCAGAAAAACACGTACCCTTTTTCTGTCACTCACCAATGAACCATATCCATCTTCCTTCTCTCTCTCTTCTGTGAGTCTCAGAGTTTTTTTTTTTTTTTCTCCCTTTTTTTTTAAAAAAATGCTTCTTTACCTTATATTTTTTCCCCTTCGCTTTTTTTGGCACTGTTGGAAGGATTAACATAGAGAAACGAGAAGGACTCGGAGAATCCCATTAAAATATTTCACTTTCTAATTCCTTATAATTTTTTATTCAACAAATTATATATATATATATAAAATCATTGTTTTAGAAACATTTGTATAATTTCGAAAATTAAAGTCTCACTCTTAGACTTTTTTATAAACTAGTTTTTTTTGTTAGACAATTTGGTTGATGTAATAAATAATTTTTCAATAAAAAAGACAAAAATAAATAAATAAACAAATAACTATCAAAATGAACATAGCACAACTAATATCAAATGATAGTATAACCACGTAGTTAAAGGTTCAATCTTCCCCATTCAACATATTATTAAAAAAGAGAGAGAGAAAGAAACAAAACAAAACAAAACAACTCAAAAAACCAACAAATCACCAATCGAAGCATAATTTGCCTATGGAAGGTGGTCTTCAAACCATATCGTTGAATTGTAAGCTAAGTCATGAGCGACAAAATAACGATCTAAATTTTCTAACAGTAATTAGGTACAATATTAAACAAATTGAGGTCAAGTACATTTTAGAATAAATCAACAACCTAAAATTTCTTTTTAAGTCACCATCACACCATTTCAAGTCTCATTTTTATTTGAAATTCATGATGAAAAACGATACTACAATTTTGTAAAGTTGGGGTTTTTTTAAAAAAAAAAAAAAAATTAACTTCATTTAATTATATTTACTTAAAATGTGGGAGAGAATTGTTTTTTTGGTGGGGTGCATGAAATGAATCTAAAATTTTAGGGAAAAAAATTTCTGAAACAAGTTGAGAACAAAAGCCTATGAAAAGGAATGAGGGAGAAAAATGGGGTTGAAGTGGATTGGTTAATGGAGTAGGGACGAGGGATACAGCAAATTGATGCGCAAATTCTAGCCACAGACTTTTTTTCTTTTTCTTTTTCTTCTTTTTTTTTTAATTAGAATTTTTTTTATTATTTTATTTTTTTATTTCCTCTTATCTTCGAGGGAAAAAAACAAGATCCCACCCACCTCTCTAGTTCCTTCCTTCTCTCATCGTCTTTCCCTGACAGGTTGGATTATCATAAACTCTTCCAAAAACCAATCCCTTTTCTCCCATCTAATTGCCAATAATTTTGTCTTTTCTTTTATGTTTTTTAATTAAACATGTTAAATTCTACCAAATATTTTTAAATTGGTTCTTTAAAATATATTTTTATTAGAATCATTTGAAAATTGACACTAAACTCATCTCCAATATCATTTACTATATATATATATATAGTTGTAGATAAATTTAACACGTCGTCTCCGAGATTAAAAGTATATTTAGAACACATTTTCAAGTGTTTAATTTATAAAAAAAAAATCATTTTAATAAGTTTTTATAAAAAATATTTAAATAAAAATGAGTTTTTATACGCATGTATTTTATACTCTTTTTATTCTTAGTATGACAAAACTTAAACAAAATAGAAGTCAAAGTGAGTAGAAGAGTTCCACTTATATATAAATGTATTTTCTTGAGTAAATTGCAAAAACTATCTCTAATACATAGTTTAATTGTAATTATACCCTCAAACTTTTATTTATAAAAATTAAGCCCTCAAACTTATATAAGTATAAGAATTGAACCCTCAAATTTACAATAATTATAGAAATTAGACTACCAAATGATAAAAAAATGAATCATCAACTTATAGAATTGTTACAATTTCTATTATTATATAAATTTGAGGATCTAATTTTAAATTTGTATAAGTTTGAAGATTAAATTTTTATAATTGAAAGTTTGAATGTATAATTGTAATTGACATCATATTTTATGGGTGGATTTTACAATTTACCTTTTTTTTTAATTGTTGAAATATAAATTCAATGAGTTTATTTTAGGGTCATTTTCAAATAAAGGAAAATGAACCAACTTATGTATAGATAGATATTTTATTATACTTGAAACATTTTTTAACCGTTTAAAAATGATCTAGTTTAAGTAATTTCAATAACCACACTATGTGGAAACTTCTTTATATTATGATTATTGTTATTGTTGTTATTATTATTATTATTTGGGAATTGAATTGTGGGGTTTTCTTCTTAATAGAGATGAAATTCAAATGTATTTTTGTCTAACCTCTATTTTTTTAAAAATGTTTTTAGCAATTATATTTTATTTCAATTTTTAAGCCCATGTTTGATAAGCTTTTTTTTTTCTCCCGAAAGAAGATTAGCTTATAAACATATTTTTACTATTGAATTATTTGTTTTGTTGCCTACTAACTGTTTTAAAAAAATAAGTCCAGTGTTTTTTTTTTAAATAATTTTATTTTTATTCTAAAATTTACCTAAGGATAAAAATGTTCAATTAAAAAAACTGAAAACCATGGTTAAAGGTTTCAAAACAAAATTAAGTTTTGGAAATAATGTTTTTTAAAACTATAGTCAATCTACTACCTATATATATATATATATTACTTTTTACCACTTCGAACAATTTTAGAAGTTTTAAAACAAACCTAATTTTTTTTTTAAAAAAAAAAACTAATTTTCAGTATTATAATTTGACTATAATTTTAAAAAAACATAATTAGAAGAAATTTACAACATTAAAAAAATATTAGTACCAAAAAGTTTGGTTTTGAGGAGGATTATAAGATAAAAATGGGAGACATAAACTATACACCAACATTATATCTCAAATCTAAGTTGAATTTGTCAAAGTAAAATCGAGTTCAACAATAATTAAAAGTTGTTTTAAATCAGAAATTCAACCTTCATCTATATAATTGTTGTACTAAAAAATTAAAATGATTTTTTTTACAGTTCAAATATAATTTAATGTTTAGATTAGGTGGAGATAAATTAGTCGATCTATTTACGTAATTATTATATTAAAAAACTTTTTAAATACTTTTTTTTTAAAAAAATTCAAACACAATTCGACATATCAATTATTAATTTTTAAAAGTTGATGATTTGATTTTTCCATCACGATTAACTTGAATTAAAATAGTTTTTTTTTCTTTTTTCTTTTTTCTGGCCATTGAGGATTAAATATTCACGATAAACATAAACTACTTTTGCTTTTTATTATCAGTCAACCGTTGAAAAGACATTATCCCACCACTAAATTGCCCATCTTTGATTATATTCCATAATTATCCAATAGTTTGGACGTAACCCCATCTTTAATTTATGTATAATTAATTATTTTATGTTTTTTGTTGTAAAAAAGGTTTATTTTATTGTTTTGACAATAATTTTAGATTGATTCAACTATCACTGGGATCATAATTCGCTTTTCTAAAATATAAAATTAAATTATAGTACATACATTCGAGCTGGATTTTAGACTTATAACTTCTTTTGTATTTTCTGAGCCATTTTGTTTATTCTTACTTCAGTTTTAGCCTAAAATTCTAAAACTAGGTTTAGTTCATGGACGTTTTATCTTTAGTTGATTTAGATATTTGTGCTATTAAAATATTTATTTTTATCGATATATTTTTTATTTTTTATTATTTTGATATTCGTACTTTTAAAATATTAAATTTAAAAATATAAGGATCAACATAAACAAAAACTAAAAGTATATGGATCAAAATAATTTTTAAACCTTAAAACTATTTAGTAGATTGTCGGGGGTGTTCGTGGGTTGAGTTGAAACATTGTTTAGACCAAACTCAATCAAGTGGGTTGTAAGTTTATTCAACCTAAATGACTTTTATTAAATAATGAAGTTAATAACTCAATCTAAACTATATGAATTGGATTGAGTTGATTATATTTTTTTAGTACAAGGGATGTGAGATTGAACCTTCAACCTTTAGAGAGGAAGGTTATACTAATTACCATTGTGCTAAGTTCATTTTGTGGTTGATTGAATTTTTTGAACACCCATAGTCGATAATAACTATTGGATGTGTGAATTCAATAATTTGCAAGTCTCTCATAATTATGAAATATAACTGTCAGCCACATCGTGGTTACTTTTATCAAATAAATGCTATAGTTCTACAACTTATGATATGTAGATTTACATTTCATTTTCACCTATATATTATTACTCTTAGGGGTCGTTTGTTCTTTTTGGGAATATAGATAATTTAAATCTTTAGATATCCGAAATTATAGATATTCGATAGTACAAATGTCATCTTTAGATAACTATGCTTGTTTTGTTTGAATATCTTTGCAGTAATCTATGAATACTTTGATAACTATATTTGTTTCGTAGAATTTCTACTCTTATAAATGTCATAAATTTACATAATGTTCCAAAAATTACTTTATGACTATATTAATTTATAACTCATTTAACATAATTAAAATTTATATAACATATATTTGTTTTTTTCAATTTTTTAGATTAATACAATCTGTATTGTTTTTATATGGTACTCTTCGTAACTAAATAATATATAATACTTTAAGATTCTTTATGAAACAAATATTAATTTGAATACCTTGCTTAGAGAAAAGTAATAAATACTATATATATATATATATTAAGTGAAAAAAAAAGTAAAATGGGAATATCCTCAGCATGAAAATCTCGAATATCCATATTTCAGGAGGACATCCAAACTCAAAATACACTCCAGCGTAAGAGCATCTTAAGATGTTTGTGAATCTCAAAATGTTAGGACATCTTACAATATCGTAAAATAAACACAATAATTTAGATCGCCACTCCATGAGAATTTAAATTGCCCATAAAACAAATAACTTAAAATATTAAGGTTAAGGGGTGATGAACATGTCACTAAAGTAATATATTCATATTTCAAATACATTAATGGAAAATTGAGTTGGTTCTATATCAACACATTTCATTTATAAATTTTAACAAATTTTTTAATTAAAAATTTCTAATACATGAAGGATAGTTTTAAAAATAAAAAATTTATTTAAGACGGACTTAATAATTACCTATAAAGTTAGGCATCATTTTATACATTTAATTTAAATATTATCAAGTAATGATTTGAAATAGTTAAAATGGTCCAAATTTAACTGTTGTTCACTCGTGTACTTATTTACCCGACCTCAATGTACCATCAAATTAATAATCAATGTTTTGTCATTTAATCTCATTTAGTAAAAAGTAATATTGTTTATAATTTTTTTTTTAAAAAAATGCTAAATTATTTTATAGTCTCATCAATAATATTATTGGAATGTCTTGAATTTATTTGTTGACACTTCAAACAATCAAGTACGGGTAATCCTAGAGGCACCGTTTGATGCAATTTTCTGAAAACATTCTCCTTAATAATATTGTTTTTTCTCTATTCGTAGACGTAGGTAACACACCGTTAGTGAATCACGTATATCTATGTATTGATTTTCTCTATCTCTACGTTCCTTTTTATGTTTTTAAATTATCGATTTTGTAATAAATACATAAATATTATTTCGATTATTTGTTATGTATATATTCATTCATATAAAACCTACAAATTATAAACAATATTAAGAGACTATTAATTAATATATATATATATATATAGAGAGAGAGAGAGAGAGAGAGAAGAACAAAGCCAACGTCGAACCTTCAAAATCAAGATGTACTCTTCTTGTTTTTTTATTTTTTATTTTTAGTTTTTGTATATATCAAGTTAGAACCGAGGAAAACAAAATAATCACAACCCAGTACCGTGCCTAATTATATACAAAAGAATTTTTTTAAAAAAAAACTAATTACCTTCTTCGAAATCTTAAAAATTAATTCAATTGTATATTTGAATTTTTAGTAAACTCTAAACTTTCAATTTTGTATTAAGTAGGTCAGTAAATTTTGAAAAATTCAAAGGACAAAATTTGTAATTTTAAAAATTTAGGGATCAAATACACACCTCAAATTTTAGGGGTTAAATTTGTAACTTAACATAAAATTATGATAACAAATCACTTTTGATTCCTAAAATTTCATAAAAACAACTATTTAGACCCTAATTGGTAACCATTTTGTTTTTTTTTTTTTTTTTTTTTTATTTTGGTTTTTGAAAATCAAGCCTATTTTCTCTTCAATTACTTAATGTGATTTGCATTTTTTTTAAATACAATAATTTAATTATGAGCCAAAGTCAAAAAACAAAAACAACTTTTAAAAAGTACTTTTAGTTTTCAAATTTTGACTTGATTTTTTAAATCATTGATAAAATATGGATAACAAAGGAAGAAAATTGAAAATGAAGCTTAATTTAAAAAAAAACAAAAAAAACAAAATAGTTATAGAACATAACCTTAGTTTCCGAAATTTGTTTTTTAATGAATTTGTCATTGTAAAAGTCAGTAATCACTTAGTCATTGATCTTTAGCATGTAATAATTTAGAGCATTTTTATATTTTCAAATTTGTAACAGTTTAGTTTCTATAATGAAAATCTCATCAAATTTAATTGTCAATCTTGATTACCTATAGACTTACGATTAGTTTGGAATTGTTGTAGTTTTCAAAATAATTTATCGCAATAGTGCTTTGAGAAAAATTAACTCTATCGTGAAGTAAAAATATTATTTGATAAATTTCAATTTAAATTTGAAAAAAGTATATTATAGTGTTTGATAAATTAATAGTTGTGATTTAGTTATAATGACTGAAGTAGACATATTATTTTATTTTGATACTTTATATCAAATTTACTGTAAGTAAATTATTTTTAAAATTTGACATGCTTTAAATTAAAAATAAAGTTACTTCCATCTAAATTATTTTATAAAAGTTAAACAAAAAATTGTTATAAAAAAATTGAATCAATTTAAATGTTGTGAAGAAAAGACCACAAAATGATATATCCGTAATTTAGAAAAATGAGGGATAAGTTAAATTCAAAAGTTATTAGTAGTGTGATTTTGAACCTAACCATAATTTGAAAAGTGATTTTAGATAAACTAATAAATAATTAAATTTACCAAATGATCTAAAACATTTAATATTCTCTCCCAATCATTTTTTATTCCAACAAACACAATCCTGATGAGACCTTAATCTTTATAATTGACAAACGAACTTACCCTTAATCAGTTTATCAATTTACATATGTAATAAATTTCATAACATTTTTTAAAGTTAAATTTCATAACATTTGAATAGTCTTGTTCATGATAAACACTATATCATTATAAATTGTAAACTACAAGAACTAAATTATCAACTTATTAAAGTTCATTAACTAAATTGATGCATAATGATATGATTCATAGACTAAAATGTCACGTAAGGATATGATTATAATAACCAGTTTAATGCCTCAAGTGCTCCAAACCTTTCCCTAACATTAATGATAAAAAGAATGTTTAAATACTATTTTGATCTCTATATTTTTCACTTTGATTCATTTTGAAAGACAAAAATAAACCAAAGCTGAAAGTACAAAGACCAAAATAAATATTTTAAAAATATAGAGTTCAAAACGAACTAAAGTCGAAAGTATAAGTATCAGAATGAACAAACGTCAATAGTATAAAAGATTAAATTAGTATTTAAACTTTAAAGAAATGATCATTACATTGGGTTAAAATGGTAATTTCATAAGGCGGAAAGATATCCCCAATCGGGAAGAGGATTGGGAAAACTCCGTTTTGGTTGGCCTTGTTGGGATTGTGGGTGGGCCTTCGCCTCCATGTCTTTGGACTTTGGGGCTATTCATAGACTTAGATTCCATTTATGTCTTACTATTCAAACTTCATCGATCAATCTTTTATTTATTTATTTATTTTTTTGGATTTTCTAAAAAAGAAAAAACCATCAACAAGACCAAAACATCAAACCCTCTCAAGAAGGGACAAAATGGTAGGAAGAAAGACTTCTTTTTAAAACCCGAACAATCTAAAAGAAGATGTCAAAGCTACTAGGTTATGAGCAGTTTTGTTCTCTTCTCTAGAGATATAACGAAAAAAAGAAACATGGACCCGAATAATAATAGCAAGAACCCCCTCAACAAAAGAGATAATCTCAATATAAATCATATTCTAAATGGTTTAGGAGCTAGATAACCTAAACGAGTTAGATTCCACAACTACTAGAGAGTTTTTCCTATTCCACACATTTCAAATGTATGATAGACCATCAACTTCATCGATAAAAATTGAATTGCCTCTTCTTCTCCACGTAATCAATCACATCAATTTTCTATCAAATTTGAATTTTTTTATGGAAAAATGTAATGTATATTACTTATTTGCAACCAAAATTTAAAAAACATTAGGTTTATCTCTATACTAAAATTTCATTCTTTGGTTTATGCTCCATTTATTATTATTTTTTTTTGTAGGATAACATTATGAATATATCATTTTTCAGAAAAAAAAAAACATTAGAAATGTATAATAGAAATAGTTATACATGGGCTAATAAACGTATTTCATTTTAATTTACAAAGTTGAAGAAGTCTGAATTAAATTGTAGATTTGGTCATTAAGACTCCATTTCATAACATTTATGTTTTTTGTTTCATCTTATTTTTTTGTTACATGTTTGGTAAGAATTAGAAACGTGAATGTGTTTGATAATTATTTATGTTTATTTTTTCTTTAGAAGAAGAAACAAAAATAAAAATTTGTTAGAAAAATTATTTTGTGTTTCTTGTTTCTCTTTTTCTCTTTTTCAAGATTAAATATAAAATAGTTATATAACATAAAATTATATAATATGCACCCAAACGAATTTTTAAAAAAATATCACCCTACTTTAAATAGTTTTTATTTGATTAATAAACTTTTAGATATTGTGTTTGTTCATTTTCCATGTGCTTCTCATCACTTATTACTAGATCACTAAGATCATGTTTGATAATCATTTGATTTTTTAATGTTTGAAAATTATGCTTATAAATATATTTTATGATTTCTTTTTTGTTTTATTATCTACTTATGAAAATGTTTTTAAAATCTAAGGTCAACGTGCTTGCTCCGGACGTGTTGACGTGCTTGCTTGTACCAACTTTGCTTGGTGGAATGTCTCAAACTACTCTCTCATAATAGGGTTAAATGCCATAGTTAATAAATAATAAGGAAACACACCTTCTTCAAAAATTGAATAATAAAAAATAAAAACGAAATTGTTATCAAATGAGATATAAACTTACAATTTGTATTGAACATCCTTGTTATTAATGCTAAAGTTTAACATTTATATGACATGCCAACAATATTTTAGAGATTACGTAGTGTACTAATTTTAGGCATAAACATTAAATTGATGTAGTTAACGACCATGACTTATTAAATAGATACTCAATTGAAAGTTTTTTTTTGGCATAGTAGTCTTTTAAATATATTGATACTAAATATACATCAATTTAAAAGTTCAATGATGAATTATTTTTTACTGTCAAATAACAATTCTTATTAGAAATTTCACAGATATATATAGTTTTTGCTTATTTAATGAACAATACTCATGTGGCCTAGGGACTAAAGTAACACATGTTAGTATACTAATTGTGATGGATGGCTAAAATATCTTTTTTGGATCTGTTATGTATTAAAGGAAAAAGAAACAATAATTATCACTAACATCATTATTAAAATGCCTGTGTCATGTCTCCTCTTTGATATTTTTTTTTTTATTGAATTTGATTTTTAACTTTTAAGAGACTATGTGGTAATATCAAATATGCATTTTCCTGCGTTGAAAAGAAAGTTAAGATATTAGATTCCACTTTATTATGGTTGATGTCAAAATCTAGACAAAAAAAAAAAAAATGTATCTGACCTTTACGTGACGACAATGATGAAATAATAATTTAGGAAACATGTAACTTGCAAAACAAGGAAAGTTTAGACACCGGTATGGTACTTACCATAATGTCTCTGATGCTTAAGACAGTAAAAGACTTTTGGTTGTTACAAGAGCTTTTAGATGAGAATTAACTTAAGAGTTTTTAGATGAGAATTAACTTACTTTTTTTGAAGTTAATGATGTATTTATAATGAAATTTTGACCAAAGACGTCCATATACATATTAGATTAATTCAATTCCTGAGTCAAATGGATCATGACATGCATTTAGCATGTCCCGTTCATCAAGTGGAAAGCTAAGCCTCGACCTCATCCTTGATCGAGGTCGAGATTGAGGAGGTTAGTTTGGATCTTTGACCCAAACTATCATTTTCCTGAGACCCAACTAGGTTGGAACATGCCCCATTCATCAAACAAGGAAGATCGGCCACAACCTCATTCTTGGCCAAAGATGAGGTTGCGACCGAGACCAAGCAGGTCAATTTGGGTCTTGGACCAGACTCCTCACTTTCCATGCATAATTGAGTATTAGGGTATGATTTTCTAGTTCGAGTTTCGCTATTTTCTTGATCAGATAGTTAGCAAATTACGTGAAGTTGATTATGCCCTTTAGTCCAAATCTACTCCTAACAATTATTATTATTTAGCAAAACAATCATCTTCTAGAGTAATTATATATATATATATATATATATATATATAGCTTGTACAATAAAATGGTATATTGGACAAAATAGTATTAAGTACTATTTGCACAACATAAAAAATATGGCAGTATATAAGAGTGAAAACAAAATTTAAATCGTAGATTAATCGCTAAATGCTAAGCTAAAAGATATTTAGTTCTTCATTCAACGTTTAAATCTCCACCTCAAATTTGTTGTATTTTAAAAAATGATTAATCCCTCCTTAATAATTTTTCCTTCTACCAATAGCAGAAAAGGTATATGTGCTTAAATTTTATTTTGGAAACAATTTTATGTTTAAATTTTTTACTTTAATCATTGAATTTCTAGTTTTATTTCATTTTGATAGTTAAAAAGTTTTAGTACATCTATTTAATCATTAATTTTATATATGTATATAACATCATGTTGATTAATTCACTTTCAAAGTATATATATATATATTAATTTTTTAAACTTATAAATAGAATCATTTATGACTTCTTACGGTCATTTTACAATGTAATATATGGCTCAATACTTTTATTTTAATTAATAAAAATGAACGAGTAGTCATTACGTGTTTACTTATAACTCTATCATTAATGTCAAAATATGGACACAGAAATTTTTTGACATTCTTGTGATAATTACAATGGTAAATTTGTTTAGGGGTAGAAGAATTGTGACTTGTAAAACAAAAGAAAACCTGCAGATTGGTATGTGTGACACGGATGCTTAAGACAGATAGTGAGAGGGTGCAAAAGCTTTAGGAATTGAGAATGAGAATTGTCTTACTTTCTTTGAAATTGTGATGATGTATTTATATAAAGAGATAACGTAGGTTATCCTCTAGAGTTCGGAGCTACATTAGGATAATTGTTTATCTCCTAGGCCCAAACTAATCTTCTCCCCTAGACTCGTGTTGGTCTTAGGATGCTACTTTTGACTCGAATTTTGTTACTTTATGGGTCAAATCGCTTTTATTACTCTTTTAGTCCAAAATCATCAATAACTTGTGTTATTCTTATTCATCGCATATCATTTTAGGCATAACTTGACTTGATGTGATTCAAATATAGCTATAAAATTTATTCACACGTTATAAGCCACAACCTCCCTTAATTAGAAGTAAACTAACGACCGATATCAAAGTATGTAGTCTTTTACCACATAAAACTAATAATTTAGGTCTCGTTTAGTAACCATTTGACTTTTTGTTTTCATTTTTAAAGATTAAGTTTGTTTCATCCACATTTCTTACAGTAATTTGCATATTTCTTAAGTACAATGATGAATTCTTAGCCAAATTCCAAAAACAAAAATAACTTTCTGAAAGCTCTTTTTTTAAGTTCTCAAATTTTGGTTTATTTTTTAAACAATAGGTGAAAAGTAGATAACAAATGGAGAAATTTAGAGGTGGAAGTAGTGTCCATAAACTTAATTTTAAAAAATAAAATAGTTACCAAATGGAGTCATTAAACTTTAATTTGTAACAATTTAAATATCAGTTTAAACCAACCATAAAAAAACTCATCAAAATTAGGTGTCAAACCTTTAGTATATATTGGGTCATTGTAGTAAATTTATGACACAATTAGTCACTATTTAGTAGTTTATTCATGTACGTATAGAAGAAATTTTATTAAATTTTAACAATAAGGATACTTTGTTACAAATTTGAAAACATAAAAACTAAATTGTTACGAACTAAAGCATTGAATTGTTACTTCCACGAAAGTATTAAAACTCAAACGTATTTTTTTAAACCTCTATTTAAAACTTAACGGATCCTTTTTTTTTTTTTTTTTTTTTTTTTTGTAAATTTGACAATTACATGAGTGAAAAATTTAACCATTAACTTTTGGGAGGGTAATTTGTGCCTTTATCTATGGAATTATATCCAATTGATAAAATTGTAAGACCTAAATAGACTAAAGGTGTATTTGGAATACATTTTCAAACGTTTAATTTAAAAAAATAAATCATTTGAAAAGAAATTAGAGTGTTTGACAACCTGTCAAAATAGTTTTATAAGCGTATTTTAATCCATTTTTATAAAAAATATTTAAATAAAAATGAATTTTATAAAAACACTTTTTAAGTGAATCTAAAAAAAAAAATAAAAATAAAAAAAATAGAATACTCTTAAAAATGTAGGACCAAAATAATATTTCAGATGCAAAATCCATACTTTATGGATTTTAAAAATTATTGTCGCAAACCCATCTGGTATAGGCACCTCCAACAAAGAAGCCATAAAATAAGTTCGAGTCTACCCATCCTACATGGGAATTGTTTTCGTACATAAAATTTTCCTAGATTCTCTCTCAAGTGTACCTCAAGAAGAACCTTCTCTCTCTCCCTTTTTGAGAACTTTATTAGTGAGAATAAATATGAAAAATAGGTGGATATGCATTTATATCTCTCAATTTTGGGATTTTATCAATTTAAACCTTTAACTTTTGAGATTGCATAATTTAAATATCAAATTAGTAATTGTATCAATCTAATACCTGAACTTCCATAAGTATAACAATTTAATTCCTAAACTTCCATAGGTGTATCAAAATAAAACATAATAAATTTCAAGCTTCAAATTGTTACATTTATGAAAGTTTAGAGTTTAAATCGACACAATTATTAATTTGAGATTTAAACTGATACAACCTCTAAAGTTCTGGAGTGTCATTGATATTTGCCCTAAAATAATTAGACATAGATGCATCTTGGATTGCATTTACTTTTGTGTAATCCATTTTATTGTTTAATCATAGTTACAGAACAACCCTCAAGTATACCGCTCATTTTGACTTTTTATTCCCTTGATGTATCGTCTGACACATCACGTTACTTGGCTCGTGCAGGGTCTATCAAGCCTAACCACGTGTCTCAATCTCGAGGATCTAATGGTTATCACATGATATATATATATATATATATATATATATAAATAAATTGATTGTTTTTTTATGTTGATTAAAATGAGTTGCTTGTATTTTCTTTTGAAAAAGTCATCTCCCCCACTATACTCCACAAAATCGTATCTCTTGTCTCCTTAAACGCACAAAAAAAAAAAAACCCATCAAATTAAGATTGCCAAAAACTCCACCAAGTTTACCAATAGAGCAAAAAAAAGAAAAAAAAGAAAAAAAGAAAAAGTTGGTTGGTTCATGTGACCCTTTGCCTTAATCCAAAAGCCAAAATCGTTTTTTTTTTCTTTTGGGCAGACAAAATTTTGATTGGTGTGACTCCATAACAACGCTGTGTCGTTAATGGGATGAATAAAGTCAAATCTATAAGGGGTACGACATGTCGTCCTGATAATACGCATAGAATCTCATTTTGCCTCGTTTGGAAGCCGACGCCCCCATGTGTCCATCCATATGCCCTATCGCATTGTTGCCTTCCCCCAACATATCCCTCCTTTCCTTCCTCATCTGCCCACGCCCCAATGTTCCTCCTTTTTACCTTGCAAAATTTATTGGATTTGTCACCATTTTATATTCTTAGTTGTAAGAGATATAAATCAAAAAGTGACAATCTAATTACTCATGTTCTTTTAGGTATGTTTGCTTCAATGAATAGCGAGTTGAAGGAGATGTCTAACTACTTGTTTGGTCCGAGAATCGAGTTTGTGTCATCCACGATTGAAAAACATCAATTTTATAATTTATTAACTCTTTATTGTAGACCCAACAACTAATCGACTCCGACTTGGGTATATATTTAGAGTAGCTAATTGCATTGACTAATTTTTATTAAAAATAAAGAAAAAATATTTTTTTGGTCCCTAGGTTTTGGGTCTAGTTTCTATTTAGTTACTGAATTTCAAAATGTTATATATTTAATCTTTAAATTTTGAGTTTAGTTTCAATTCCGTTCATAAATTTCAAAATGTTACAATTTTACTTTTGACATTTGAGTTTTGCTTCAATTTGATCCCTATTTTTTAAAATGTCTACTTTTAATCTCGATTATTCACTAAATACTCATTTTCCGTCTTTAATATTAATTTATGTTAATAAATTAAGAATCATTAAAAGAATTATAATTAATTGAATTTCACTATTTTTTTTTTACCACTTTTAGAATTAAATTCAAAATTTCACTTCATAATTATTTTTAATTAATTAATAGAAATTGACGTCGATGATTGAAAATGAGTATTTAATGAAAAATTAAGGTTAAAAATATAAAATCTTGAAACCTAGGGACCAAATTGAAATAAAACTCAAATGTCAAGGATAAATTATAACATTTTGAAATTTAGGAACTAAATTGAAACAAAACTTAAAACTTAAAGGCCAAATATTTAACATTTGAAAATATAATGACCAAATAGAAACTATACTCAAAATCTAGAGATAAAAAAATATTTTTTTTTCTTAAAAATAATTTGTGGTCTTTGTACTTTTTTTAGGTAAACAATTTAGAGAAATTGTGCATAATGACGAAAAGAAGACCCTCACTCGGATAAATGCCCAATTTTTAAAATTTCAAATTTATGGCCATTGCAGTGTGTAGATGGTCCTATCCTTGCACTTAATTTTTCTATTTTACCCTTCAATTTCAGGGTGGCATAAAATAAGGAAGATGAATATCTCCCCATAAATTTAGATAATTTTTACATTTGTTAAGTAGATTTAGTTACTTTATTTTTTTTTGTTTTAAAATATTAAGGGTGGTTTAAACACACATAAAAAAGTTATGTGTTGTTTTTGTTTTTGTTTTTTGTTTTTTTTTTTTATTTTTAAAAGCAATGCAGTGACTTCTATGCATTTTATTCTCCCGATTATGTTTATCAACTTCTCTTTTTCTTTAAAAGTTAGGATCAATTCTATCCTTGTTTATGATAGATTATATGAAAAAAAGTCTCTTTTTATTTCTGTATGTGTAGTTTTTCAAGATCAGTTCTACGTAAATGATATTGATTGATTATTTGTCATTAAATTGACATTCTCAAAATATATTCAAAATTAAGGTATGTATGATATATTTTTTTTATTAGCGTTTATAGATTGGTTCATGGTATTTTTGCATATTAATTTGAGAGATTTCTAAATCTATGACTATTGGAATGAAAGATGAGTTGGAGATTTGAAAAGAATTGATATTTCTAAGGAAGAGTTTGTAGTAGGATAGGCGACATGAGAGGTTGTAATGGAGAAATGAGTGAATTTGGTGGAGGTGAATCTAATGTAGGCACCATGAAAAGTTAAGAAGGACAATAAGTTGCTTAAATTTTGATTTAGACTTTAGATTTTAGGTCTTTAGTAGAGAGTATTCATGAGATTCGATTGATGGTCTTTTAGTACATATTATTTGTATTTGCATGATTCAAATTCAATTGATGGTCTTTTAGTACATAGTATTTGTATTTGCATAATTCCATAAATAATTTAGTTATTACAAGGCATGCATGCAAGGTTTAAGTTATTTTTAGTATAAGGGATGTGGCAAAATAGGAAAAGATTCTAGATATTACAATGTATTTGCATTATACAATAAGATTTCAGTTGCTTTTAGTATGTGTGGCAACATATTACAAAATTTTAATTGTTTATGAGTAGAATGTATTTATGAGGCTCATTAGACTTCATTTGATAGTTATTTTGAATACCATATATTTGCTTATTTCATGTCTAAATATTGAACTATTACTTGTTGATCAAAATCATTATGTTTTTTAGATTCTTGTATCTCTAAGAAATTTTTATGTTATTATTATTTTTATAACTAAATTTATCTCTTCATAGTAAATGTATATTCGAATGTCAAATTTATGAGATTTTGGGTGGTTGAGTTTATTGGATCTTCTTGTTAGATTTTTCTTTGAAATATATCATAATCTTAGGGATTTAGTAGTAGGTGTATTTTCTATTTAAATACTATTAGAATTAGTAGTTTGATCATTTTTACCAAGAAAAACTTGTTTGACCATTTTTTTAAAATGCCATTTTATTTTAGTCGTTTGTCCAGTAGCCCCAACAATTTAACTACTAAATTTTAGTATGGAATAACTTAGTTTTGTTATGTGAATTCACACACAAAACCATAAAAGTTGTATAAAAAAAGTATCTGAGTCTAATGAATTTAGGTCATCTTTTAAGACAAATTTACTCACTTTAGTGCTTGATTTTAGAGAGTAATTATCTCCCAAGATAGAACACATTACCTTTTCTATGAAAGTAAGACCACTTCCACAACTATACTTTGTGGATATCGAACTTCAATAAATTTTGAGATGGAGATAATTTTTTTAAGGAAGAAAAATGCTGATGGAAAACATGAACAATCAATTTGAAGAAATACCATAATACCATATATATAAACTAATTTGTGGTCATCAAAATGATTGTGTCATTTCTTCAATTTGGTTATTTATTAAAAAGATGTATCTCTTAATAAACAAACACAACTTATGAAATTGAAAGGATGCACCCTTAACGAAGAGTCACATACCATTTATTCCAATAAGTCTATGTACTTATAACGATTTAGTCTCTAAAATTTAGTAGGTAACAATTTAGTTAAAGGGATTAAAAATTTGTAACAATTTATCAGTTACACAATCGTAAACAAATTCTATTGAATTGAAGTATCGAGTTTTATTCTGTTATGTTTAAGTTTATGTAATTTAGAAGCACATTTGATCATTTATTTATTGTTCTGTATATGTTTAAATAAAACTCCATTGAGTTTTAACAAGGAGTTTACATGATAGGAAATAAATTGTTGTAAACGGTCTTCACCTGTAATTACTAACTTATTCAAGGTTAAAGTCTAATTCAAGAGCAGGTTGCTCCTAATTTCATATTTTGCATTTTTATATACATAAAACAAAAATATTTTAAATCATTTTTCTAGAGAAAAAAATATAAAACTACCATGTGACAGTTTCTTATTAGGCAAACTCTCTAGAATGTATAGAGATAGGTATAGCACAGGGAGAACCCAAGTATTTTTCCTCATTCAATAGTAGATCCATAATAAAATAATAATTTTTTTTTTTTGTCATTAAATTTTGGATATAGTTTATATTTGATTTTTACGTTTCAAAATGTTACACTTTTAGTACTTAATGAGATGTTTGAGGCATTAACTTAGGTTGAGTTGAGTTGAGTAGAGTATTAACCCAACTCGATGTTTGGCCGATCAACTTTACTAGTTAGGGTTAAATATCTCAACTCCACTATTTTCAATAATGTTTACTATTGAAGTTTGCAAATGTATTGAGGAATTCTATCTTTCTCTCTTTTTCTTTTTTTCTCCCTCCAATATTTCAAATGACTCCATCTGCCCATTACCAACTTTAGTGACAATCATCACCGACGACATGCTCTGATGACCACCTTCGACACCCAACTCCAACAACAACCGCTGTCAACGACTACTGTCACCTCATTCTAGCGACCTGCTTCGACAACCATCTCAAAACGACTAAAGTCTGACAACCACCTTCAACGACTACCACCATCGACAATCATCTTTAGCGACCGCTTCTGACATTCAACTCCACACGACTAACTCTAAAAATCAACTCAGCCGATCATATTCTATATAAAAAAAAATTGGCTAATGAAAGTATTTTTAAATACAAAATTAAAATTATTAGTTTAAATGTTTAATAGTCGTCTTATATAGTAATTTAACATTAATATAAACACTTTCAACATATAGTCAAACCAAACAAACTTGTACATAAAAACGCTTTTGAGAACCATTAGAAGTTTGTTATTGGACGATTACAATTTTGGCCTTTCTTGATGCACGAAATTTTGTTTTATTGATAGTCAAGGCAAACGAACATCAAGAAAAATACTTTTCTTGATACAATATAGTTTGATATTTTCCTACAAAACAGAAACTCGTTATAGGATGAGTCACGGAGCTCAACTCTTTAAGACGTGTCGCGACTCTGCCCAAGTGTGCAAGCAGGTTTGAAAATTGCTACGTTGTCCTCCCTTTCTAAACTCACTGCTCGGAAAGCTAAGATGGAGGAGGAGAGGAAAATGAAGTAGGGAATTAAGAAAATGAATTCTGTGTGTTATGAACTGCTGAAACGTTACGGATGGGCGGACGAAACGGAACAGGATGAACGGATCGTTTCCCCCTTTTTTCCAATTAAAATAATAATAATAATAATAAAGAAATAAAATAATATTTTTTATTAACAATAATCATCACTCGCCTTGCCATACCGACCGGACGGCGGCACGTGTGTGTGATGTCCAACGAACCCACATTGATCTATCTCCTCACTCCCTAAAAAACATGGGTACCCTTTGGAGCCCATAAAATACAAGATTGGAATACATAAAAGAGACTTCAAATACCAAATTTTCTAATGTGGGATTCTCCAACTAAAAAAATTGATTCCCTCTTTATTTTGAAAATTAAATTTTCACTCAATATTAAGTTTCGTTAAAATGGTGAATTTCCATTTTTTTATTTCTCGATGGTAGAGACCATCAAGAGAGAGCTTTACTCGATGTGCAAGGAATATCAACGAATCTACCCGCCAAAATAAATATTTAATTTGCGCGCTATTAGAATTTTTCGCGCGGATGTGGTCATTCTTGATGGGTAATGCCCATCAAGAAAAATATACATGTTGATGGGCAGTGCCCCGCCCATCCAGAAAAGGCTCCGGTGGCAATTTTGAAAATAAGAGCATCTTCGATCTTTACGGCTTCATCGTGAAACAAACATACAAAGCAGTCGCATAACACCAAGAGAGAAGAAAATACGTAAACGGCGAGGAAGAAATTCGAAGCTGCGCCATTCAAGATCTGGGTTCCAAATCTGTGTGCAAAGTACCTCGCTCGCCTCCACTCCATCGTTCTAGCTCCATTCACCTTCTTTCTCCATTTCGAGTTCAGCCCCAATTTTCTCCCTTCTGCTTTCACAATGTTCCTTTTTTTTTCATTGTTCCCGCCACCCAAGTTTCGTCGCCCATCTTCCACCGTAGCTCCTCGCCGCCAACCGATGATTATTAGTTTTTTTTTCTTTCATTTTTTTCAAATTTTTAAACCCAAGATGATTGTTCTTCCATTTAATATGAATTGCAAACATTTTTTCTCCGCCGCCTCTTGCTTCTTGTTTTTCTATTTGTGTTTCGGTATTCATCTAGGATTTTTTTTAACCTTTTTTTCTATGTTTATGGCGTTCTTACGTGGAGTTTGGTTTTTTTTTTTTTTTTTTTTTTTTTTTTTTTTTTGTCTGTCTTTCATAGGTTTCCTTTGTTGAGTTTAGGTTGAGATTTTGGATGGATTTATGATATTATCCCTTTCTTTCTCATTCAAACTCACCATTCATTATGTTCATGATTAACCAAGATGTTGGGTCATGAGTAGTGTGGATGTTCTGTTTATGCTCCTAAACTGTTCGATGAAATGCCTCACATAGCCATGGAGTTGCAACTCAAGAATGTTCGTTTGTTTTATTACTTCTGCTTCGGTTTTCTTTTTCATTGTTTTATTCTTTATATTTTAGTCAGATTTCTTGTGTAGTTGCCAAGGAACTTCACACTCTATATGAGTCTATGAGATTTCATTTCTTGAAGAAGCTAATATTTTCGGGCCTAGGGATTTCTAACACATGACCTATAAGCTTGCATTTTAATTTATCTATTTTATGTTCATATGTGTTTATATATTGTGTAAAGATTGCATGTCAAGAAGTGATCGTTTTGAGTTGTGGATTTTGCAAAAGCTGAATTGTCAATGTTTGGGTAGTTTAATTTCACTAGAAGAATTTCGGGTTTTAATGTCGATTTTAAACCGAATTTAAAGATAGTGTTATTAAAGTCCTTTAATGTCGGTTTTGCAAAAGCTCATTTAATCTTATTGAGCTACTAAGGGGACCTCATGGACCTGTAGCTTGAAGCTCTAATGGTACATGAATAATTAATCAAACTCTTTAATTAAATTATTCATCATTCGTTAACTGTCGGGTACTCCATTAAAGATCGACAGCTGCACTCTTCACACTATAGATATATTTTTGTGTCCATTGGATATAACCAATCAACAGTACGATGACCCTTTACAAATTGCTCGTAAGTACAGTTGGGCTAAAATTACCGTTTTGTCCCTATAGTTACTTCTAACTCTATAAGTACCACTGATCCCTCTAATGAACAATAGATCATAGTCTAACTATGACTAAACCCCTCTCGGGCCAGGAAAGGGTGGCGCCACATTGTTCAAGCCCCCAGAATCAGCTTTTAAGGGAGCAATTTATCTAGTTACCTCGACCTCTGGGAAGGAGTGAATTCCTTCTTGTGTAGTTGTGTTCCCAACTCCTCAATCAGACGAATCCCCAAAATGGTAGACTTATTGAGTCGACGATTTGGCCACTCTCATCCATACAAATCAAAGAACCACCCTCATAGTAGGAGTTCACAACTCACTTAGAATTCAGGTCATATTACCTATGATCATCTTGGTGAATGTAAGTCTCTATTATGAACGACATTATATAATGAGACTAAACATTTCGTGGTTCGGTCTTATATAAACTCATTTGTATAGAATATCCCCGTTAACACGTTTATACACGAATGATCGGGATTAGATCATTTGTAGCACTTTACAACAATTTAACACCTACAAAGCGGGCCATACTCATAGTGTCACAAGGTTAAAGTATCCAACCTTATCTATCTACTACAGACCATTTAGGTTATCACTTAAACATGATCCATCTGTATGTCTCTACATACATGTTTAAGCTACAAGATAACCTTGGATGTTAGCTTATTGGTTTGTGGTTAATGCAACTAAAATATGGAATAAAATATCATAAATTTTATTAAATATACAATGAGTTTGCTCAAAACATTTACAAACTATAAGACCCTACGAGATTTAGGGCATCAGCCTCAATAGTAAGATCTCTCTAAACTCTTTTTTGTACTTCTACTGTAACTCATACCTTTTTTTATTTGATTTTCTTCATGGAAATTAACACATTGTTTCAACTTTCTTAGGGCTCGTTTGGATTAAATTTCTAAGTGTTTATAAATGTTGGGGTTTATGTCCTAAAACTTGTAGATAGTAAATGTAGATAATCGACTGTTATCAATAAAGAATTATCGATGTTATTTCAATAAAAGTTATTGATTGGGTCGTATTAGTTTTATCTTAATAACTTTAAATCCAATAAATTAACATCCTAGGTTGTGTTATGAGTCTTGAACAGTATGTAGAGACATACAAGGATTAATGTTCAAGATACAACTAAAGGGTCTACAGTATAGAGATAAGGTTGGGTACCTTATCTTGGTGACACTATGGATATGACCCACTTTGTATTTGATACAAACACAACGATTCAATGTGTCCGTGTAGGTGACATGCTGATGCGTTATTTTATTGAATGAAAATATGGATGATATGCGTTGATAGAATTGCGTTGTGCACTCAAGTTTTCCCAGCGAAATTCAAGTGTAAATAGCTCTGAGTTTCCTAGTAAGTTTAGGGTCGAACACAGGGACTTGTGAAAATAGATTGCGTTGATAATTTTTGATGAAAACTTTGCGGTAATCGGGAAAATAAATAAAGTGTTTGGTTGTTGATTGCGTTGATTAAAAATAAATAACAAATGCGGCAGAGTTTGAAAAGGGTTGGTAAACGGGAAATGCGATGAATATGCAGTAAACGGGTTGAGAAAGATTTTGATTAACACTCCCTAGAATGTGTTCATGCTTTGCGATCATGCAACATGCATACAACAGTAAACCACCTCTCGGTGCGATACCACGACTTCTAAGGCTCGAATGCATGCAATAAGTCTACAGGGTTTACACATAAACCTCTATCTCTATTTATGCGATGACAACATGACATTCACACAAATATGTGACACATAATATCATTCCCATTCCTAGGATGCATGCGATGCAAGTTGACAAATAGAGCTTATCTCCAAGTCCCTATCTCTGTTTATGCAAGCCTAATCTTGCTCTTTCGAGTCCAGATTCTAACCTAGCTCTCTCGAGACATTAGGTTCTTTCTTTAGACTCTCTCTTCGAGTAACTCTAAAGGGTATTTTGCACAGCATAAAACAAGACAATCGCAAGTAATGAACTTCCTAGGTCATGTTAGCTTAGTTCTTCTCAACCCATTCAACTAGTTTAGCTACTCATACGTATTAAGAGAGTGAGCAGATGTAGAAATAGAACTTCCATTGAATAGATATGAAGATGAAGTACAAAATAACAACACAAGTATAATAAAGAGCCTGGTAGCAATTTCTTGCTACTAGGCGTTTACACTGTTTCTACTCGTGCTCTAAAGATATTCTCGCTCCCGCGAGAGTTGACCTGCTTTCTGCTCTTACGCCCCAAGGTTCTCTCTCTCGTTTTCCTGGGCGATCTCCGGTGCCACCACTCTTCTTTTGCTCCGCCGTAAAATGGAAAAGAAAACTATGAACAAAAGCAACTGGTTAACTCGTCAACCGATCAACCCCTTTTCTGAAGAATCTACTTGGTATTTATAGGGCATTAATGGTGAAAGGCGACTTCTCTCTCCCGGTTGTATAGATGGGACAACTTTAATTCTTGATTGACGTGCCGAATGATTGTTACTGATAAAGCTGAATGTACTTTGTGACTGTTATTGGTTGTCAACTTAATTTGGATTCAACTGTCATCAGCTTTCTGTCCCATCACTCTTAATTGGCCTTTTACCCAAATGCGCCCACCATGTTATGTTGACCAAGTTGCGACGATCCTTCTCGGGTGAATGTTTGCAAGCATGATCAACACAAAGTCTTGCGGTGAAGTTGCGCTCGATCGATAATTTCCTATGATCGCAATCTTACATTGCGTTAACGCATATTCTGCACAAAAATACAAAAACCAATAGTTCTAATGCGTTAGACGCATGCGACCGCAATATTATAGAATTTATGCTTAATGGACGCAATTAATCATATTTTATCAACACAATTCAACATTGTTTAGTAACTTAGCATTATGATAACGTGCATTTCTGCTCGTTATCACACCCCCAAATTTAAACAATGTTTGTCCTCAAGCATAAGCTAAAGATTCCTTTAGCAAGTCCACCGCAAAGTTCTTTTCCTAGATTTCTCAAGAATACTTCATTCAAATCCTATATGCCAGAATTTAAGTCTTATTCAAATCTCTTCTTAAAATATTTCTAAGACCTAGGGACTGCAAGTTTAACTTTCAAAAGGACTTTACTAAATTTTGGAACATCACATGATTTATTTCAATTTTTTTCTTACCGGGGTGTCAAATGATTTTATCCTTGTACAAAAATTTTCTTCCTATATATTTTAGCGCTGATCCAAGTGCCTTACCTTTGTTTTGGCTTGCCTCCAGTGTGTTATGCGGACATCCAACTACGAGCAATGCACTCTTTCTCAGACCTAAATACTCATTGACCAATTTGGCAGTAAGAGTGGCATCATTTTTTAATGCATTGATCCTGGTGACCTTACTTTTCGTTTTTGCTTGCCCCCACGTGTGTCATGCGGGACATCCAACTACGGGTAAGTGCCTTTCACATACATTAACTCTATCAACATGGGTTTCCCATTGCGTTGAATAATGGGAGTTGTTATTCTCCCCCCAAATATTATATATATATATATATATATATATATATATATTATATATAATATATATATATTTTCTTTTTTTCTTTTGTAAGAAAATAGCACAGGTCGAAATAAATACCTCAACCCCCAAATTTAAAATGCGGCAATGTCCTCATTGCCAAAAGATTAAAATAAGTCATTCGATGTTCATAGAATGCGTTATAAAGAAAGTTTGAAAGGAAGCTAGCAAACCCCTAACTTAGAGAAATATTTCATGAGGTGACTATTTTAAGACTAAGTTGACTCTAGTGTATACAAAAAAAATAGAAGCATATTTTTCATCATTGAAATCATAATTGGATAAAAAACAGAATGCAGTGACTCACTAAATTTATCTATGTCAAATGATTGCGGTGATTAAAGAGGATGTGGTGAGAAAACTTTGAAGACTAAAATGCAATGTAATAGCGTAAAATTGGAAATAAAGATAAGGAAGAGTGCACCCCCAAATTTTACGCTGTCACCGCATTGTATTGACACATCCATCTTTGCGGCGATATCTTTTCTTTGGGTTGCGGTGATGGAATAAGATAAGTGCTTCTTCGCGTAACATCTCCGTAATCCAGCGATCGTTGTAAGAAAAACAAAGAGAGGGTCAAATTATTTTAAACAAAATAAAAATCGTTATCGCAAATTATTTTTTTTTGTAATAATGATAATGATAGTAAAATAAGGATAAATCAGAATTGAAAAGACAGTGAAAATTCTAAGTAGTGGAGAAAAGAGTTGAAGAATCTATGTTTTCCAAAACTTGCGTCCCTGATATGTTATGATCATTTGATAATGCAGGGACCACTTATTTCCAGCTGGTTTGTTCATGTCCATGGTGACTTTTCTCTATTTTCTTTGTCTTCTAGGGTCTTTACTGCCTTAATCCAGAGTTTTTTTTCCCATGAATGTTCATTACAATTTCCCCTTTGCACACATCAATTTGAGCGCGATCGGTTGAAAGGAATGGTCGTCTCAATATGATGGGCGCATCTTCGTTCGCTTTATAATCCAAAATGAGGAAGTCTGCCGGCAGGATGAATTTATCGATTGATGCGACATTTTTCAACTCTTCTTCAGGATGTATTTGAGATCTATCCGCAAGCAGGAGAGTTTCCCTTGTGGGCGTAAGTGTGCCGACATTCAATTGTTTGAAGATTGACAACGACATTATGTTTATACTTGCCCCAAGGTCGCCTAGTGCTTGGCACTGAAGGTTCCTCCGATAGAGCATGGGATCGTGAAGATTCCTAGGTCGCCATTTACGTGGGATCATAGCATTTTGCACTGCAACACTATTGGTGATATCTTCTTCCTTAATTTGTTCCTCTTTCAATCTTTGTGGAGTTACTGGTGGTTGGACCTCTTTTGTCTCGAGATCCAGAGGCTTAAGGGTGGACGCAACTTCAGGGTCTGTTTTTCTCGGGCTTCTCCAATTATAGGTCAGCGGGTCTTCAGTTATCACCACAATCAGGTTGGTCACAATGCGTTTCTCCCTTACTTCCGCAGTCATGTCGTCACTTAAGCCAAGGAGACTGCTAAGCATTTTTCCTTCCCGTTACCCCCAGCATTGCGAAAGAGCTCAGTTGAACTTGGCAACGCTCCTTGCGGTCTATTTTTTAGCTTGCCCGCAATTTGTCATTTGAATTTCGAGATTTCTAATGGATGTAGCTTGGTTTTGAAGCACAGATTCGTTTTTTCTAATATATTGCTTCAACAAGCTCTCTAAGGACGAAGATTGCGGTAGTTGTGAGTTACTAGCTTGGCTTTGCACTGGACCGTTGTTTTTGCGGGAAAAAATCCGGATGGCCTCCTTTTTGTGCCATACGTTGAAGCTTTGTTTTTTGATTTTTCCACGCAAAATTTGGGTGATTTCGCCATCTGGGGTTATATGTATTGGAGTAGGGATTATCTCTCATTAAGCATATCGACTGCGGGTTTTTGGGCATTCCTCCATTGGGTGAGCATCACCGCAAATGACACAACTTGCGGTCGTTTGGGTGATTGCGCTGACCTGCCCCTTCTTCGCTCCCGTATTATTAATTGCAATGCCTTGTATTAAACTCATCATCGCAGTCATTTGATTTTGCAGGGATGCGATGGCCCAATTTGTTTGCATCATTTTCTTTGATTCTTAATCTCTGATCGCTTTCCCTACAATCCTCGTGATTTTTGGAAATGCGATCAAGTATACTCTTAGCCTCCTCATATGTTTTGTCGAGAAAACCACCAGCGGCTGTCGCATTGGCAGCAGTCTGTGAAGAGGGGTTCAATCCTTGATAGAAAATTTCCATTTGCAGGTAATCTGGTAAGCCATTGTGTGGACAGCCTCTTACCAGTCGCTTAAACCTCACCCAAGCATTGCTGAGCGATTCGTCATCTTCTTGGTTAAAATTTGTTATTAATTTCCTTCTCCTAACGTTCTCGATAGGTGGAAAATGCTTCTTCATGAATTTCTCCGCCACCTGTTCCAAGAAGTGATCTCTCCTGGTTCGAGAGAATATGCCCATTTCCTAGCCTGATCACAGAGAGAAAACGGGAACAACGTTAGTCGAACTTCTTCAGCAGAGATGTTCGGGAACACAAAAGTATTGCAGATTTCAATAAAACTTCGGAGGTGAGCGTGCGGGTCCTCGGCACGCCTTCCTTCGAATTGACCTGCAGTCTGGATCATCTGCAGCATCATCGGTTTTATCTCGAATCTATTTCTGTCGAGGGCAGGCTTCATGATTCCCGGAGAGAAATCATAGAGGTTTGGCGATGCATAGTCCCTGATGGGTCTATTGCGATCGTTTGCCAACAGAATTGGATTCGCCATGACATTATTATCATGTGTCCTTCAGTTTAAGGGAAGTTGGGATACCCACTTATCAATTATGGAGTTTTCTTATAATAAAAACTATCAGTCTAGTATCGGCATGGCACCATTCGAGGCTTTGTATGGCAGACCATGCAGAACTTCTATATGCTGGAACGAAGTGGGAGAGCGAAAGCTAGTTGGTCCTGAATCAGTACAAGTTACGTCAGAAAATATTAAGTCGATTAAAGAGAACCTGAAGATAGCTTAAGATCGACAGAAGAGCTATGCAGATAAGCGACAAAGAGACTTAGAATTCCAGGTTGGAGATCAAGTTTTCATAAAGTTATCTTCGTGGAGAGGTGTTCTTCACTTTGGGAGGAAAGGTAAGCTGAGTCCTAGATATATTGGTCCTTATCGGATAACAGAACGAGTTGGACCAGCAGCATATAGACTTGAGTTGTCAGCATAACTTGCTCGAATACATGATGTTTTCCATGTGTCCATGTTGAGGAAATATATTCTAGATCCGTCACATGTGTTGCAAGCATAACCGGTTGAGGTGAAAGATGACTTGAGTTATAAAGACGAAGCAGTTCAGATCCTCGACAAAAAGAAGCAAGTTTTGAGGAACAAAACGATCCCACTTGTAAAGGTCCTTTGGAGACATCACGGAGTGGAGGAGTCAACCTGGGAGTCAGAAAACCAGATGAGGAGGAGTTACCCGACACTCTTCACCTAAGGACTTCTAAATTTTGAGGACGAAATTTCATAAGGGGGAGGTAAGTTGTAAACCCGAGACTTTACTTGGATTATTTGCTTTTGTCACATATTGTAGGATGTTGGATTTAAGTTATTGTTGTTCCATTGTTGAAGAAAAATGGCAAAACTTTTGGTTGAGGTTGTCTTTGATAAATTTGGAATTTATTAATAAAGAAAAGAAAATAAAGGAAATAAAGAGAAAAAAAAATGAAAGGAAATGGGAACTCATTCGGTGCTTAATGGTATAAAGTGAGAACCCACCACCTCCTAACTCATTTCAGCCCATTTCTCCATCATTTCCCATCATATTTTCAGAGCATTTCGAGAGAGGGAGTGAAGGAAGAGGAAGAAGAAGCTTGCTGCAGGTTGGATGTTGAAGAAGGGAGGAAAAAGTTCATACAAGTGCAACCATGGAAGAATCTGGGTTCAACCTGCCTATCTCTGATTTTTAAGTCGATTTGAGCTACACAAGAAGAACTAAGAGGTGAGGCCTGACTTCCTTGAAATAAAAATCCATTTTCTAACAAATTTTATGAAGGAAGCTTGAGCTAAATCTAATGTTAAGTTAATGGTTTTTGAAAAGGAAAACAGAGCACAGAATTTTTGTGCAAATCAGAAGGATCTCTAGTTTTCTCTGGTTTTTCGAACATTCTGGGGTGTACAGGTTGAATTAGAAGCTCAATTAGGTATGGTTAGAAAGATTATTCAATTTTCTCTAACTTACATGAAGAATTTGTGAGCCAAAAATTTCTAGAAGTAGGTTTAATTTCAAGAGAAAAGTAGAGGGTAGCAGAGAAGCACGAATCTGTATTTGCTGTGTTCAGGGGATTTTTGGACAAATCTGTTGGGAATCTCGTTTTTATTCCTTCAGGTAAGTTGTAGAGGATTACAAAATTAAGAGTTTTATATATAGTACATTAATTTTGATCAAGTATTGAGAAAGTTAAGAGTGTTGGAATTTAGGGTATTGAATTTGGAAAATCTGGAAAAAAAGGTGTGAAGTATGATTTTATTTCTAGAATTTAGAATTCATGAACATGGAAAGACAAGACGATTTATAGTTCTGATACTCGGTTTTGGTTTGTTTGACAGGCCAAGAGGAAATAGGCCGAGTCTACAGACCAAGAAACTAGGCAAGAGTGTGAGTGACAAAACGAATTTCGAAAGTGATTTCTAAACTGTAATTTATGCTTAAATGATTTACATGCTTGAATATGAACTTATGAATGATACATGATTTCTATGAATGGTTTCAAGCATAAGTTTTGAGCTTAGATTTTCTAATGAGGTTTATATACGAGCACGTGATTATTGAATTCCTGAAAAGTAGTTGAAACGATATCATTTAAAGTAAAGTATGTATTAGCGAGTACTGTTAAAAGATTTTCAGTTTTTCACGAGCAAGCTGAGTAAGCTTGAGTTTTACGAAAGATAAAGATAAGCAGACATGTTTTAATATTTTCATGTGGTTTTCTGAGACTTTTATTGACTACATGACTGAGATATTGAGCCCGAGGCTATATGGTACCGTGTGCACATAGGTTATATTCCCAATTAGTAGAGACTGCCCTATGTGTGGAGCAGAGTATAACAGAGAAGAAGTCAGCAGTGGAGCCTAGTCATGGGGCTTCAACAGCTAGTGGTTTTCGAGGTTGTGAGTAGCAGAGCTTCACACCTGGAGTGAATGTTTCAGGCTGTCAAGACTTTAAGCGTCGGTCTGGTGGCCAGTCATCGAGGCAGATGAGTTCAGGTAGTGCCTATCAGAGGCAGAGCCAGAGAGCACCCAGTCAGTCTACTAGTTCAGCAGCAAGACCGCAGATGTGTCAGAAGTCCATTGCTAGTGAAACCAGGAGAACCCCATGTGCTAGTTGTGGCAGGAATCATCAGGGTCAATGTCTTGTTGGTGCCGGTTTGTGTTACTAGTGTGGACAACCAGGGCATTTCAAGAGAGACTATCCACAGCTGAGAGCAACAGTTCAGAGGGACCAGGGCATTGAGTCCCACACAGTTGAGCAACTGAGAGTCTCAGCGGCTGCAGAAGAGGGCACCAGCGGTACAAAGCAGAAGGGAGTTGTGGGGAGACATAGGCAGCAGGGAAAAGTCTACACTATGACTCAACAGGAAGCAGAGGATGCACCAGATGTGATTACTGGTACAGTTTTTATTTGTAATGTACCTGCACGTGTTTTATTAGATCCAGGTGCTACACATTCCTTTGTTTCTAGTATGTTTCTAACTAAGCTGAATAGGATGCTAGAGCCTTTATCTGAGTGGTTAGTTACATACACTCCATTTGGTGACATTTTACTAGTCAATGAAGTTCTGCGTGATTGTGAGGTTTTAAGAAGGTCTCAGTATGCTAGTGGATCTTCTTCGACTAGAGTTGCAGGCGTTGGATGTAATTTTGGGAATGGATTTCTTATTCACTCACTATGCTTCTATGGATTTCCATAGGAAGGAAGTGACTTTTAGGAAACCAAGTTTGGTTGAAGTGGTTTTCAGAGGTGAGAGGAAGATTATTCCTACGAGTTTGATTTCAGCTCTGAAAGCTGAGAAGTTGTTGAGAAAGGGTTGCACAACGTTTTTTGCACACGTAGTAGAGGTGCAGGAAGAAAAGCTGAAACCAGAAGATGTTTCTATAGTGAACGAATTTCTTGATGTTTTTCTGGCTTATCTATCAGGTTTCCCACCTGATAGAGAGGTGGAGTTCACTATTGAATTGTTACCAGGAACAACACCTATTTCACTGGCGCCGTATAGAATGGCTCTGTGCAAGCTTAAGGAGCTGAAGGTGCAGTTACAAGAACTAGTTGACAAGGGATATATCAGGCCTAGTGTATCGCCTTGGGGAGCTCCAGTGTTATTTGTGAAGAAGAAAGATCGTACCCTTAGACTATGCATTGATTATAGGTAGTTAAACAAGGTCACGATACGTAACAAGTATCCTCTACCATGCATTGATGACTTGTTTGACCAGTTAAGGGGAGCAGCAGTGTTCTTTAAGATTGATTTGAAGTCAGGATACCACCAGTTAAAGGTTAGGGAATCAGATATTCCTAAGACAGCATTCAGAACAAGGTATGGGCACTATGAGTTTTTAATGACGCCATTCGGTTTAACGAATGCGCCAGCAGTTTTGATGGACCTCATGAACAAGATCTTTCATCAGTACTTAGATCAGTTTGTGATAGTGTTCATCGATGACATGCTAGTTTACTCAATTGACAGGAAAGCCCATGAGGAACATCTGAGGATTGTTCTACAGACACTGCGTGATAAACAGATGTACGCTAAGTTAAGCAAATGTGAATTCTGGTTGAAACAGGTAGTGTTCTTAGGGCATGTAGTTTTAGCAGACGAAGTTAGTGTTGATTCATAGAAAGTGGAAGCTGTTGTTAACTGGGAGAGATAAGATAGTGCAACAGAGGTACGTAGTTTCCTAAGCTTGGTCGGATACTACAGATGTTTTGTTGAGGATTTCTCACGATTAGCATTACCCTTGATAGCTTTGACAAGGAAGAATGCTAAGTTTGAGTGGTTGGATAAATGTGAACAGAGTTTCCAAGAGCTGAAGAAGAGATTAGTGACAACACCTATCATGACACTTCCTGTAACAAGGAAGGAGTATGTGATCTATTGTGACGCTTCGAGGCAAGGATTAGGTTGCGTGCTTATGCAGGAAGGAAAGATAATAGCTTATGCTTCAAGGCAGTTGAAGAAGCATGAGTGTAATTACTCTACCCATGATCTTGCGCTAACAGTAGTTGTTTTAACACTGAAGATCTGGAGACATTATTTATTCGGTGAGAAGTGCCACATTTTCACAGATCATAAGAGCCTGAAGTATATCCTTGATCAGAAAGAGCTGAATTTGAGACAGAGGCGATGGCTAGAATTGATTAAAGACTATGACTGTACCATTGAATACCATTCGGGTAAGGTAACTTAGTGGCAGATGCATTAGGTAGGAAGTTGAGACTTCCGAAGAGTGCCTTGTGTGGTATTTGAGCAACCTTGCTAAGTGAGTTAAGAGGTTTTAGGGCGGTTATGACTGCAGAGAGTTCAGGGAGTCTTTTAGCTCAATTTCAGGTTAGGTCTTCTCTAGTAGCAGAGATTGTGAGAAGACAACCAAAGGATAGTAACTTACAGAAGATGCTTGCAAAGTCCAGAGGCAGAATTTGAGTTGAGAGCAGACAGAGCCATAGTTAAGTAGAGAAGACTATGCGTTCCGAGTATTAGTGAGCTTTAGGGTACTATACTAGAGGAAGCTGACAGTTCAGCTTACGCTATGCATCCAGGAAGCACCAAGATGTACGGAACTTTGAAGAAAACTTATTGGTGGCCTGGTATGAAGCGAGAGATAGTCGAATATGTTGATAAATGTTTGATCTGCTAACAGGTTAAACCAGTGAGACAGAGGCCAGGAGGACTCCTTAATCCACTGCCAGTGCCGGAGTGGAAGTGGGAGCATATTACCATGGATTTTTTGTTTGGATTACCTCGTACTACTGGTGGACATGATGGTATATGGGTAATAGTAGACATACTCACCAAGATAGCACAGTTTATACCGATTAAAGCGACGTCTACACTAGATCAGCTAGCTAAGCTATATGTCGACAGGATTGTGAGTCAGCATGGAGTGCCAGTGTCCATAGTTTCAGATAGGGATCCGAGGTTTACTTCTAAGTTTTGGCCTAGTATGCAGAAAGCAATGGGAACAAAGTTGAAGTTCAGTACAGTGTTTCATCCCCAGACAGATGGTCAGTCAGAGAGGACCATCCAAACCTTAGAAGACATGTTGAGAGCATGTGTCCTTCAGTTTAAGGGAAGTTGGGATACCCACTTATCACTTATGGAGTTTTCTTATAATAACAGCTATCAGTCTAGTATCGGCATGGCACCATTCGAGGCTTTGTATGGCAGACCATGCAGAACTCTTGTATGCTGGAACGAAGTGGGAGAGCGAAAGCTAGTTGGTGCTGAGTTAGTACAAGTTACGTTAGACAATATTAATTCGATTAGAGAGAACTTGAAGATAGCTTAAGATCGATAGAAGAGCTATGCAGATAAGCTAGCAGGTAGTTTGAGAGGGGGTGTGACATAATAAGCCTACCATTTTAGGGACAACATCAAGTGTGGAGCTGGTAACATAATAAGACAAGATGGAATTCACTCCTTCCCGACTTTAGGGTAAGTAGATGAATGTTCTCTTAAGTGGTGCCTCTAGAACTTGAACAAAGGACCCTACCCTTTCACTGGTTTGAGAGGGGTTTCTGTTTAATGGTTGGACAATAAACAGGTTATTCATTGGAGGAACATTGATACTTAAGGATATAAAGGTAACCCACGGGTAAAACGATAATTTGACCCAACTGGTGTTACGAACACTCATGAAGGACTAACTTACCGTTATTGGTCTAAATTCATGGATACATAAATATATATGCAGTGAGAAGAGTGTAGTTGTGAGTCTTTAGTGGAATGTACCCACAATTAACGAATATTGCTTAATGTGGTTAATGAGTTTAGTAAATTAATCTCTTATCGTTAGAGCTTCTGATTTGTAGATCTATTAGGTCATCTTCCTAGCTCGTAAAAGGTATTGAGGTAATTATGTCCTGAATGAAATTTAAAATGTTCAAATTCACAAACAGAAATAGTATAAGGTGTGGTGATACATTATAATATAAAGTTTATGTTTTAATTGAACTTTATAATATAAATTCAATTTCGGATGTGATTTAAAATTAATTTATGAGAGCATTAAATGTTTGAAGGAGTTCAAATATTAATTTAATATGATTTGGATTCATGTTAAAACTATAGGTTAAAATTAATGCATATTAGATGAACATTAAAACTATAGGCTGTGAGAGAAGTATAATTGAATATGATTCAAATGTAGGTTAAATTAAATATGCGATATTTAATTAGGTAATTAATTAATTATATAATTTGATTTAATTGAATTTAATTAATTAAGTTAAAACTATAGGTCATGTGAGAGATGTTCACTTAAATATGATTGAAATGAAATTATTAATTGAATTGGATTTAATTAATTATTAAAATTAATTAAATTAATAATTATTTATTTGATTTAATTTGTTAAATTAAATAATAATAAAATTAAAAATAACTCACATACATGGGAGTTATCAGAGACATGGAGCATTGCCCACGTTTACCACTCTCTCTTTCTTTCCAATAACCTCTCACGCTTGGTATACATGTAGTGGTGGAAAAAAAAAAGATAGATAAAGAAAGGCTTATTTGAGAAAGTAGGACTCTAGAGTTCTCTCAGAAAAATAGTAGGTTGAGAATTTTAGTTCTCTATTCATATTCTGTATGTTTTGCCATTGTACTGGTATTTTGAATTCTAAAATTAATTACAAGTTATTCTTGGTTCTTTCATTGCGTTAGGGCTTTTATCCCTACATTTGGATCAGAGCATCCCGTTTAATTAATAGACTTTTCAAAATTTATACTAGTTTAGTGGTTGAATTGCATTCCGGGATGTAGTTCGTGAATGAATGTTTACAATTTAATTTGGCCTTAGATTTATATGTTTTGATTTGATCCAATTGTAAAGGTCCTGTGTTTTTTTTTGGGCATTTTATCATGTAAATCGAGTCTTTTGTAAGTTCGTGTCTAGTATTAGGGCTGTTTGCGATGAAGATCGATACTAATTTTGGCCAAAAGGGTTTGCGAAGCGCGCATGGTGATGCATTTCAAGTTGGTCAGGTTAGGGTCAATCTGGTTCAGTTATGGAGCAGCAGACGATGTTTTAGGATATTTTTTTTTTTTTTTTTGCAAAATTAATGTAATTTGTTGCTTTAGTTTTATCCTAGGATCAAATTATCGGTTCATTTGCTATTTAAATGCTTTGTGGATGTCATTTAGATAAATCTCACCATAGGTTAAGTGTGTTCATGCATTTTAATATATTATAAGAGTTATAATGTAAATGCATGATATTTGATTTTCATGAATTGATTAATATGAGTGTTATATTAATAAAAATGAAAATCAATTTGGATTATGCATGATACATTCATAATATAATATAATTGTTATATTAAAGTCATGAAATACATGTAATATGGTTTACCAATTAATTAGAATTTGATTGTTAATTAATTAAACCATAGAAAGCATGATTATAGGTCAAATCATCAAATTTTGTAATAGTTATAAAATTAATGATTAGTAATCGTCAATCAATAAAAAAGAGTTGCATGCAAATATAGGATTTTAGGGAATTGAAATTAATTTTAACATGTTTAAATTTAATTTAGACTTAAGATCACATTAATTCTAATAGGATTAGAATTAAGTCTTGCTTAATTTTAAATTGAAACTATGAGTAAGTAGTGAAGGATCTCTTACCGAAGAGTTCTATGAGCACGTTCGGATCGCTCTGATCTCACAGTGACCGAAATACAATAATATACATTCAAATGCACAGTTATGCAAACAAAACTTAATTAACGACATGCTATGAACAAGATATAACAAGGGAGAGAGTGCCATACCAGTTGAAGACAATCTTCAATCTTCGGAACTCAACGCCGTAGAACCCTCCACCCAATCGACCAATGGCCAACAGCAGTGTCGACTACAGTAGCACGAACAATCGCACGAACACGAACGCCGCAGGGAAGATACCACGAGAAAAGAGCCTGTGGGTATTCTCGGAGTGAGAACCAAAGCGTGGTCTTTGGTGAATTTGGTAGAAGAAGGTGGAAGCACGGATCATGTAGGCGATAAGCAAGTGGGAGGAAAAAAGGCGATGTCGCATAGCACGTTGCTTATCGTTTAGGAGACATTACACGATCATGTAAGTTTTACTGAACGATTGTTTAGGAAATGGTATACGATTGTTTAGCAAACTTGGCACACACTACAATAGTTTAGAGAAGCTATGCGATCGTATAGGAACTAGTGTGCGATCGTTTAGGCACGAGGTGGACGATTGTTTAGGTGGAGAGTGACTATCGTATAGGCTCTCGAAATTCTTAAGAGATCGATTAGCTTTCACCAGCGTGCTCTCTCTAATTTCTTTTGGACGGACGATCAAAATGAAAACTATTTTCATTTTAATTCATCGGTTACAATAACCGGTGCTACCCCACTAACCCACGTCCAAACGTGATTTTTGGGTTAATTTTCATATAATTAACCAACTAAAATATTAAAGAATTTAATCATATTATATTTTTAACTTATAGTTTGAAATCACATATCTACTATAGTATTTTCTCCTCTACTTGATATATATCATATTTATATCTAATTTCCTCCAAAATATTGTATCTCATACATTTACCCATGGACTTGTGGCTTGAAGCTCCAACAGTCCGTGAATAGCTGACTAAACTCTTTAGCCACGAGATCCACCATCCATTAACTATCAGGCATTCGATTAAAGAACAACAACTGAACTCTTCTTACCACAGATATATTTTTGTGTCCATCGGATATAACCAACCATGAGTACGATGACCCTTCACAGATGCTCGTAAGTACAGCTGGGCCAAATTACTGTTTTGCCCCTGTAGTTACATCTCACTCCTTAAGTACCATTGATTCCTCTAATGAACAATACAACATAGTCTAACTATGTGTGAACACCTCTCAGGCCAAGAGAAGGTGTGTGGCGCCACATCGTTCAAATCCTAGAATTAGCCCTTAAGTGAGCTATCTATCTACTTACCCCTGCTTTGGGGAAGGAGTGAATTCCATCTTGTGTAGCTGAGTTCCCAGCTCCCAAATCAGACGAATCCTCAAAATGGTAGGTTTGAATCGACAACTTGGCCACTCGCACCCATACAAATCAAAGGACTGCCCTCAATGGCAAGAGTTCCCAACTCACTCAGGATTGAGGTCATGTTAACTATAGTCATCCTAGTGAAGTGAAGTCTCTATCATGAACGGTGTTATATAATGAGACGTTAATACTTTGTGGTCAGGTCTTATACAAACTCTTTGTATAAGACGCCCCCGCTCGCATGTCCCTAACACGAATGATTAGGATCAGATCATGTGTGATAAGTCACAACACTTGTGACCATTCAACAAAGTAGGCCGCATCCGTAGCGTTATCAAGATAAGGTTTCCCTCCTATATCCATATACTAAAGACCATTTTGGTTATCACTCAAGATATGATCCACTTGTATGTCACCACATACATGCTTGAGTCACATACAGATAACCATGGATTTTATGTTTATTGGTTTGTGGTAAAGCAAATGAAACAAGCAACTGAGCAAAATACAAGATGTGAAGTAAATATCATATATTATACAACACAAGCGTTCGTACAAACTGTTTACAAACTACATAACACGAGACTTTAGAGCATCAACCCCAACAAGTAGGAAAAATAGGACTTTAGGGGTTATAAGGGAACTCTACAAGTCCTCTCGAGGTTAGAGGTACTTAAGATGACGGTTCACGAAACACGTCCTGAACGAACTCTTATTCTAGAGTATCTATGAGCTGAAGCGGATCTTTCTAATTCATTGTGATAGAATTACCGCATATACATTCAAAACATACTAATATGCATTCATAATGCTAAAGAGATGAAGAGATCATACTAGATGAGGATTTCTTCTTCACAACGAGTCTAAAACCCAACCGTCTACCTCGAACAATCACCATTCGGATAGAAGGAAATGAAAAAGACAACACCACTCAAAGCCTTCAGTATTTTTGGAGTGAGAATCCAAAGTGTGGGCTTTGTTTGGATTTGGTAGAGCGAAGGAGGAAGAGAGACCGTACACAACGATCAAGCAAGTGGGAGATGAGGTCGTCTATCGTATAGACAAGAAGCTTGATCGTTGAGGTGAAGTATATGAACGTGTAAGAAAAAGTAAGCGATCATCTAAATGATCATGTAGGAAAAGGTAAACGATCGTATAGGAAAAAGGTGAGCGATCGTCCAAACGATCGCGTAGGAAAAACTAAGTGATCGTCTATACGATCATTTAGTAAATACCGAGAGCTAAATGATCACTTAGGAAAAAGGTAAACGATCGTTTAGATAATAGCGCGCGATGGTATAATCACTATGTGATCGCTTAACAATATCGTATATGTAAGCGATTGTGCAGTCATTACCGTATAGGTACCGATTTTCTAAACGATGACACTATCTTTTTCACCATGTCTGCGCATAACGAGATCAACACGTCGTCAGCTATTTATAATGCACTCATCCATTATTTAGAATAGAAGAGACGCCTTCCCATTTCCTTTATAACCATCCAATGAATGTGATTTTATCGTATTCATAACATATAAATTAATATCATATATTAATTATAATATTTTCCTCTATTAGATATAAATCATATTTATATCCAATTTCCTTCAAATTAATGTATCTCATACATAAAGTTAATTATATCATATTTAATTATCTCGTTCAATTATATCATATATAATCGAACCCCTCTTGTCAATTTAAACATTTCAAACTGACCCAAAAACTGATTCTCAACTTGTATCCAAGCTACCAAGGGGACCTTATGGACCTATTGCTCGAAGCTCCAATGGTATGTGAATAGCTGACTAAACTCTTTAGTCACGATATGCACCATCCGTTAACTGTAAGGCATTCCACTAAAGACTGACAGTTGAACTCTTCTTGCCATAGATATTTATCTATGTCCATTGGATATAACCAATCATCAGTACGATAACCCTTTAGAGATGCTCGTAATTACAGTAGGTCAATTTACCGTTTTGCCCCTGTAATTACATCTTCCTCCTTAAGTACCACTGATCCCTCTAATGAACAATACAACATAGTCCTACTATGTGTGAACACCTCTTGAGCCATGAGAAGGTGCGTGGCATCACATCCATTAAGCCCAGGGATCAGCCCTTTAGAGAGCAATCTATCTACTTACCCCTACTTTGGGGATGGAGTGAACTCCATCTTGTGAAGCTGAGTTCCCAGCTCCCAAATTAGACGAATCCCTAAAATGTTAGGTTTGAGTCGGCGTTCCGGCCATTCGCACCCATGCAAATTAAAGGACCGCCCTCAATGGCAGGAGTTCCCAACTCAGTCAAGATTGAGGTCATGTTACCTATGGTCATCCTAAGGAAGTGAAGTCTCAGTCATGAACGGAGTTATATGACAAGACATTAACACTTCGAGATCAAGTCTTATACAAACTCTTTGTATTGGATGCCTTCGCTCACATGTCCACTACACGACTGATCAAGATCAGACCATCTATGACAAGTCACAACATTTGTAACAATTTCACAAAGCGAGCCGTGTCCGTAGTATTATCAGGATAAGGTTTCCCTCCTATATCCATATACTATAGACTATTTTAGTTGTCACTTAAGACATGATCCACTTGTATGTCACTACATACATGCTTAAGTTACATAAAGACAACCAGGGATATTAAGTTTATTGGTTTGTGATAAAATAAAAACCATCTAAATGTGCAGTCAAGTAGTGAAGTAAATATCATTTATATTATACATCACAAGTGTCCGTACAAAGTTGTTTACAAACTATAGGACACGAGACTTTAAGGCACAAACCCCAACAATCTCCCACTTTTCCTAAAGCGAAGTGGGGAGTACAAGTAAACAGGCACAAAACAATAAACTAGGGCATAAAAACCCAGTGCAACGAAATCTCTCACTTTCCCTCGTCCAGCTGCGGGCGGTCCCATAGACCCATGCTCTGAAGGTGACCCTCAAACACTATAGCCGTGAGAGCATTCGTAAACGGATCAACAACGTTTTGCTTCAAGGTGATCTTCGTGATGATCACGTCTCCTCGATGCACTATCACGTGGATCGACTTTAACATGGCAACAGGTGAGAAAGTCTTTTCATAGTCGACTCGCTCCACCTGGGTATAAACCTTTGCCACAAGTCGAGCCTTGAAGATTTGCACCTGCCCATCAACACTCTTCTTGCGCTTGTAGATGCATTTACAACCTATAGGTCTTACTCCATCAGGCTGATCTACAAGATCCCATACCGAGTTGAAGTACATCGACTCCATCTCAAGATTCATGGCTTTGACCCATTCATCCTGGTCAACATCCTCCATTACCTTTTTATAGGACAACGGATCCTCGACGTCGCCATCTGTCACCATAGCTAGGATTTCCGTGAAACCTAGATAGCGATGAGGCAGGTTCGTAACCCTCCCACTGCTCGAGGTTCCCTCAACTCTTGAGGTGGAACCGACCTATCAGATGAACTATCTTCAACAATTCTGGTTGATGAAGCAGGTCATTCAACAACTCTTGTTGAAGTTTTAGTAGTTTCTTTGGAAAGTTCACTTAACACATCTTTATTACATGGACTGTGCTCCCTGATATCATCCTCCTCCAGGAAAGTAGCTTTCGTGGAAACAAATACCTTGTTTTCGGACGGATCATAAAAGTAACCTCCTCGTGTACCTTTGGGGTAGCCTATAAAGACGTACAACCTTGATCATGATTCCAACTTCTTGGGATTTGCCTCAAGCACATGTGCTGGGCAACCCCATATGCGGAAGTGACGTAAACTAGCTTTACGCCCATTCCACAACTCCAGAGGTGTT